>NC_048559.1:7092976-7392976 GCF_902806685.2 Maniola hyperantus | reverse complement strand
GTTTGTGGTGACAGATGGATAGAATATTTGTGATGAATATGCAATAGACAAAAGGTATACCCATTACCCACTCACCCAAGAATATTTTGACGACCTCCATGGCGCAATGACATCATATTTTCAACCCATCGCTGGCTCACTACTGAGTACGAGTCTACTCTCAAAATAAGAGTAAGTTTTTTAAAATTAAGATACAAGTTAGCCCTCGACTGCATCTCACAGTGGCGTGCAGGTCATAGAGGCATAAATGCACTGCTTACCCTAGTGCCCTAGTCCTAATAACTCAATGCTTAACCTGTGCACGCCACTGGCATCTCACCTGGTGGTAAGTGATGATGCAGTCTAACATGGTAGCGGGCTAACTTGGAAGGGGCAGGTAGGGCAATTTTTATTAAACCCATACCCCTTTGGTTTCCCACGGCATCGTACCGGGATCTAAATCTGGCACGCACTGGCTCTAGAGTCTAGACCATGGGTATGTCATTATGTACGAGTAGGTAGTAGGCAAGTCATATCCGTTCCAAGATCGGGTAATACCAACTCATTCAATATATTGTACTAGCGACCCGCCCCAGCTTCGCATGGGTGCAATTTTCTGGTGGGAGGCCTCGGCCGTGGCTAGTTACCACCCTACCGGCAAAAGGCGTGCCGCCAAGCGATTTAGCGTTCCGGTACGATGCCGTGTAGAAACCTAAGGTGTATGGGTTTAATAAAAACTGCCGTACTCCTTCCAGGTTAGCCCGCTCCCATCTTAGACTGCATCGTCACTTACCGTCAGGTGAGATTGCAGTCAAGGGCTAACTTGTATCTGAATAAAAAAAAATAAAAAAAAATATAGATACTAAATAATGTGGTGTCAGTGAGGAGATTATAGGCGCCGCGCCGCGGCACAGCCACTTACGTCTCGTTTTGTTGCGCGTTAGTTTTAATTTTACGATATTTCATATTTTAGCGTTTAAACTACCGTGTGTGATTTCCATTCTAAATAATATCTGTCCCGGCTTTACTCACGTGTGTAGTCGACGTTAGCCCGACTAGTTTCGAACCCATACGGGGTCCTTTTTCAAGGGAGTCCGTTCGCGCATGTGCCGCGGTTTTCCTTAAAAGGACCCCGTATGGGTTCGTAACTAGTCGGGCTAACGTCGACTACACACGTGAGTAAAGCCGGGATAGATATTATTTAGAATATTTCATATTATTTTAATTTTGTGATATCTTTTTTTTTTTTTTAATTCAGATACAAGTTAGCCCTTGACTGCAATCTCACCTGATGGTAAGTGATGATGCAGTCTAAGATGATAGCGGGCTAACCTGGAAGGGATATGGCAGTTTTTATTAAACCGGTACCCCTTTGGTTTCTACACGGCATCGTACCGGAACGCTAAATCACTTGTCGGCACGGCTTTGCCGGTAGGGTGGTAACTAGCCACGGCCGAAGCCTCCCACCAGACCAGACCAGAAATTTAGAAATTATAAAATTCCAAACCCCTGCCAGGAATCGAACCCGGGACCTCCCACTAATAAGACCACAGCGCTCACGACTGCGCCAGGGAGGTCGTCATAAGATAATGTTCTAAATTAAATGATGCAAAGGGTTTTGGTCTAAATTGAATATTACAAATGATCAACTATTTTATTTTGATAAGAATCAATAGTATGTCAGTAAAACACCCTCGAAAATAAGGCTTTGTTTCAGATCACATTTGAAAACCATAAAATCAATTGTTGTGAGCCAACCTTAATAGATACATGTATGCTATTGCGGACTTTTTTGTAGAACTTTTTAAGAGAAACAATTTCACCATACATTGTTTTCGTGTAACTTTGACCATTTATGCAGCGCACGCCTCGGAAACTCTCAAATGAGAGGATTTTTTCCGACCTAATTCACATTATTTTAATTTCCCTAGGGATCTCAAATTTTTTGAGAATTAAACTATATCTATAAACCCTTCTCTTGGATCACTCTATCTATTAGTGAAAACCGCATTAAAAACCGTTGCGTAGTTTACAAGATCTACGCGTTCATACATACATACATACATACATACAGACAGCGGGAGGCGATTTTATTTTATACTATGTAGAGATTTCCTATAAGAAACAATACCAATAATATTATAATGAATAAATTATACACAGCCGAGCGACTTTCTTGATTCACTTATCGATATTCGGTAGGCATCGAGGCATTCTTCATCCCTCCGAGTCAATAAGAACCATTTATTATGATTTATTCGTTGGAGTTAAGAAGATTTACATACAAAATGTTTAAGACCGAATAACTTTGAAAATACTTTGATCTAGATTTCAAAGCATTTTCAAAGTTACTCGGTCTTAAACATTTGTCTTACTGTGTTTTAAAATCCTAAAAAAACCGACCAAGTGCGAGTCGGGCCTCACTCTTTCAGGGTTCCGTATATAATTATGAACAACATAATTATTTTGGGTGTAGGTACGAAATATTTCATTTCCGAGCATCACAATAAACTGTGAAAGAAAAACCAATAAAAATCATTTGTTTTGGTCACAGATTACAAACTACTTTATTAATTCTCGTTTTAAATACAGTATTATGGTAAGAACATAATATACCGAAATTTTATATACCTAACTGACTAGTTTTTGAGATAGACACCGACACAAAAATGGTCTAAAAGTGACATCTTGGACGGCCCCCCGTTTCCTTATTTCTTAGGATACAAACGAATTAAAAATTTATTCGTAGGTCCTCTAACTTAACGAGCTCTAGTCTACAATGCTAGGGTACGAAAACATTTTTCGGTTCCTTTTTCATGTATGGGAGCCCCTCTGAAAAAGAATTTAATTGGATTTTTAATTCAATATTCTGTTTGATGTTTGGTTTTACACCAAATACCAAAATTTCAAGCCTGCAACTCATTTCATCTACGAGCTAGAGACCTGTGACACGCGTACAGACAGACAGATAGACAGACAGCCGAGTGACATTAATAGGGCTCCGTTTTAATCCTTTGGGTACGGAACTCTAAAAATGGTAGAAAGGAAAGAATGCTCGTATACATTTTATACAAGACAAAAATATAAGGTTTTTATGACAAAAGGACAAAATAAGGTAGCAGTAAACGGTAATACAGTCCATACGCGTAGCGAACTATTTTTATGGGAAATCTTTTCGCCGATTTCAATTCAATAGTCCTTCGGGAAGGCAATAATCGCATTCTATTATATCTATAACCTGGCATCCATTGGGAACCTTTTTGTGGGAATAAATTGGCAGTTCTTATATTTATAAGAACTGGCAACCTACGCTCAAATAATATACATTTAAGGTGACGCAGTACGCTCGACCTAACCTGTTTGCTTTTCACTTGACATTGTATGGGAAAGGTGAGAGGCACGATGATTTTCGCTGAAATCAAGGGTTTAGGAAAAAATACTAAATGTATGTTTGCAAAGTAAAGATATTTCAACTAATGAATAAATAAACTATATCTAATGTTAAATTGTTTTAGAATTTTCATACCTCTAATCTTATTCATTTACTCTCAAAGTTGTCATAAATGTAGTGTTAAAATAGGAATCTTTTGAGGCTCGTAACTTTAACTCGAGCCTCAATAGCTCAACCGGTATAGGAGTGGACTGAAAACCGAAAGGTCGACGGTTCAAACCCCGCCCGTTGCACTATTGTCGTACCTACTTCTAGCACAAGCCTGACGCTTAGTTGGAGAGGAAAGGGGAATGTTAGTCATTTAACATGGCTAATATTCTTTTTAAAAAGAAAAAAAAAAAAAAAAAAAAAATCAATATTTTTTTCAATGTTTAATTATCAATAAACCTAAATAATGGCAAGACAAACCGATATAATACTTAGTTTTGAGCATACAATAATATGGCTAATGCTGTTGTACAAAATCTCTCAACTAAACTAAAATGACACGTGCTATCCCTTTCATAATGTTGCTTGCGGAAAAGGATAACACTAGATTTAGACCTACTAATTTAGTTTAGCTTAGAGACTGTGTACAAGAGAATAAGGCCCAATATCAAATAATGATGTAATTACCCTCCTACGTTTGTATGAAGAAAGCACCGAATTGAGCCCACTTAAGAAAAAACTTGATAGCATAACAAAGGAAAATGTTATAAACAATCCATAATCTGCATACAGTACGCGGCCGAAAGTAATGTACATCGGCCTTTAATGACATTTCGGCTTTGTAGAGCGTTGTCTCTGTCACTCATACCCTTATGACGTTTTGTCGGTCTCAATGACCGAGACAGTGCTATAAAAATCTGCTCTCTATTAAATGACTAATATTCCCCTTTCCTCTCCAACTAAGCGTCAAGCTTGTGCTAGGAGTAGGCATAACAGTAGTGCAACGGGGTTTTGCATGGATACAGGTAAAAACCTGGAGAGTCATATAGGCTACTTTCTGTCCCGGAAAATCATTGAGTTTCCACGAAATTTTAAAAATGAAATCCACATGGACAAAGTTGCGGATGTCAACTAGTGAGAAATAAATCCTTTTTATAGAAGCGACGAAACGGCGTATCATTTCGGCCATTCCCTTTCGTATATCGCACAGCTGGGTTCGAAGTAGATACTCTATCACAGCGTGGCAGCGAACATGTTTCGTCCATCTATTTTGGCATTCCCACTAAAAATCACTCTTTTTTATTATATTATACAGAAATAAAAGAATGTTAGAACCACTATACGAAAAATCTCAACCAGATCATTTATTTTTAGACATCGAGTTGTAAAATAAATCAAGTAACTTTTTAATTACACATTAGGTATTATTAAATTGAATTTGAGCCTATGATGCTTAAAACGTCCGCTTCCTATTCGGTCGGGGGTTCGATCCTGGGCACGTACTTACGTCTAACTTTTTGTCTTTCGATGGTATGTGCAAAACGTCTTGAGGAAACCTGCATGCCTGAGAGTTCTCCATAATGTTCTCAAAGGTGTGTGAAGTCTGCAAATCCACACTTTGCTAGCGCAGCCTGGCGAAACCCTTCTCATTCTGAGAGGAGACCTGTACTTTGTAGAAGGCAATGATGATGATATGATGACTCTTAAGTTATATATTGCTGAATATTTGTCAGTCAGTTTATCTTTTAGGTACGAGTATAAAATTACTCATTAGGCATTCCGAACCAGTGGTAGATGCATTTGACGATTCAAAAGTAAGTACCTACTTAAGAAAGTTTAATGGAATACATTTTTAGGGTTCCGTAACTCAAAAGTAAAAACGGAACCCTTACATGATCATTTTGTTGTCTGTCTGTCTGTCTGTCCGTCTCAGTCAAGAAACCAACAGGGTACTTCCCGTTGACCTAGAATCACGAAATTTGGCAGGTAGGTAGATCTTATAGCTGGCATTTGGGGAAAAATCTGAAAACCGTGTATTTGTGGTTACATCACACAAAAAAAATTAAATTGTAGTCATGAACTAATAATTAGTATTTTCAATTTTCTAAGCAATATAACTATATCAAGTGGGGTATCATATGAAAGGTCGTCACCTGTGCATTCTAAAACAGATTTTTATTTATTTTTATGTATCATAGGTTTTGAATTATCCTGCAAAATGTCGAAAAATACGACTGTAGAACGGAACCCTCATTGCGCGAGCCTGACTCGCACTTGGCCGGTTTTTTTAAATTCTAATACTTTGTTATAATATTACAGTGCTGTGTAAGGTTACTGAACCCAATATGGCCGATGCACATTGTTTACGTTGGAGGTAGATCGAGCAGCGACGAAGCTATCGACCCGATGTGAAATGTTATTGCATAGAATGTACAATGTTTTGATATTGCAAATACGGTATCAAGTTTGCGCGCTACCGTAAGCAATTTCACCCTCACCACCTGGGTGGCTGATGCACTACGACTGTCCGTTGTGCCAGATCTTTTTTCCACCCACATGCAAACTGTGGAACCAACTATATAGAGCCTCAATAGCTCAACCGGTGGACTGAAAACCGAAAGGTCGACGGTTCAAACCCCGCCCGTTGCACTATTGTCGTACCTACTCCTAGCACACGCCTGACGCTTAATTGGAGAGGAAAAGGGGAATATTAGTCATTTAACATGGCTCATGTTCTTTAAAAAAAAAAAAAAAAAAACTGCCTTCTGCGGTGCTACTACTAGATTTCAACAAGGGGCGGAACAACAAATTCGAACTGAAAGACCGGCTTTGGCGGTTCCTCTGGTAGGTACTGCAAATATTCATGGGCAGTGGTAGCCACTTTACACTAGTTGACCCGTCTGCTCATTTGCTCACTATTTTTATTTAAAAAAAACCGGCCTAGTGCGAGTCAGGCTCGCGCACCGAGGGTTCCGTGGTCCGGTCGTATTTTTTCGACATTTTGCACGATAAATCACAAACTATGATACATAAGAATAAATAAAAATCTGCTTTAGAATCCACAGGTAAAGCCCTTTCATAAATGATACCCCACTTGATATAGTTCTTACTTTGATATAATTAAAAATACTAGTTCATGACCACAACTTAACTTTTTTTGTGTAAACACAAAGTCACGGTTTTAGATTTTTCCTGCCAAATTTCATGATTCTAGGAAATACCCTGTAGGTTTCTTGACAGACCGACAGACATACAGACAGACAGGGTTCCATTTTTTTTGAGGTACGGAACCCAAAAAAACATTCTGGTGCAGTTGGATAAAAACTTGACTTCAGTCAGTATGTGTGCGCTGGCTTTTATTATAGCTTACCTATACACAACTTTGTTGGGACATGTTGTTAGGAATAGCCATCCATCATGGCGTCGCGCGTTATTGCTTTAGTTGAAACTTCTCAAGTTTTGGCGTATCAGCCCGCTACCAGACATCGCTAATATTAAGGCTACCGCAAACCACAGACTATTGATCGATCTTAATAGTTTGGTGGCTATTCAAAGTCTTTAGAAACACAATATCTTTACATAGTATAAAATAAAGTCGCTTCCCGCTGTCTGTATGTATAAACGCGTAGATCTTTTAAACTACGCAACGGATTTTAATGCAGTTGTCACCAATAGATAGAATGATTCAAGATCATGGTTTATAGCTATAGTGTAATTCTCAAAAAATTAGAGATCCCTAGAGAAATTGAAATAATGTGAATTAGGTCGGATAAATATCCTCTCATTTGAGAGTTTCCGAGGCAATGACACCTCAATTAATGACACCACATTAGTATCTACATTGCATCCATGCGAAGCCGGGGCGGGTCGCTAGTAATAAATAAAATAGCTAAAGAGGAGTTCTTTATTTGGCTCTCATTTGAATAATTAATTAATCGAACTGAATGAAAGGAGATCGACCATGTCTTATACATCGTTGGGCCCAGAAAATGATGAACCGTTACAATTTCAAAATTAGTGTCATTTGTTAGATACAGAATATACCTCCTTTAGACTGCTTTAGTTTCAGTTCAATCCTCAAATCCATGGTTAGGTTGTGTCAATTTCCATTACGAAAGGTTATCTGGAAGAGAATAAATACCTGTAGCTATTTAGTTCACCTTTGTACATTCTACTTTTATCTAAATATATAAAAGGAAAAGGTGACTGACTGACTGACTGACTGACTGACTGACTGACTGACTGACTTACTGATCTATCAATACACAGCTAAAATACTGGACGGATCGGGCTGAAATGTGGCATGTAGATAGCTATTATGACGTAGGCATCCGCTAGGTTTTGAGGGCTACGTAAGGTGAGCCATCAATGTGCTACGACCGTGCTACGCCGGAGGCTACGCTACGGAGATTACGTTACATTCAATATGAAATGTCGATTTATTAGGGTTCCATACCTCAAAAGGAAAAAGGAACACTTATAGGATCAATTTTGTGCCTGTCTGTCCGTCTGTCCGTCATGTCTGTCAAATAACCTATAGTAGGGTATTTCCCGTTGACCAAGAATCATGAAATTTGGTAGGTAGGTCTTATAGTACAAGTAAAGGAATACATACAAAAATCATGAATTTGTGGTTACATCACCAAAAAAAATGTGTTCATGAACAAATAATTAGGTTTTTCATGTTTCAAAGTAAGATAATATCTATACCAAGTGGGGTATCATAATTATTATGAAAAGGCTTTACCTGTACATTCCAAAAACAGTTTTTATTTATTTTTATGCACAATAGTTTTTGATTTAACGTCCAAAATGTCGAAAAAATACGACTGCAGTATGAAACCCTCAGTGTGCAGGTGTACGGGTAAAATAGGAGTTTGAAATTTGTGTATTCCACGTGGACGAGGTCGCAGGAAAAAGCTAGTAGAATTAAATTTTGGTCATTATTATTCTTATTATTTATTTATTTATTATTTAATTAGTCATGAACTAATAATTAGTATTTTCAACTTTCGAAGTGAGTGACTATATCAAGTGGGGTATCATATAAAAGGTCTTCACCTGTACATTCTAAAACAGATTTTTATTTATTTTTATGCATCATAGTTTTTGAATTATCGTGCAAAATGTCGAAAAAATACGACTGTAGTACGGAACCCTCATTGCGCGAGCCTGACTCGCACTTGGCCGGTTTTTTTAATTACCAACATAAAGAATGTTTATCAAATTCAATTTAGACACAACAAAAAACTGTATTCGTAGCAAATCCTTCTGACGTTGCACGTTGAGTTGAGTTGAGTTATAATTTCCAATGTATTTTGGTCTGGCCGGGGCTAAGCACTTTTCCGTTCTGGTATTGACAAGACAAGAGTTCAAGTTCATATTATGTAAGTATTCTACGTTATAATACAAGTATGTTTGCTCTACATAATTTGTGAATCAAATATCCATTATCAAAGCCAAATCTCATAATGGAATATCAATGAGATGGAAGCTCACGGAGCTCCGATATCGAATATTTGTTGGATATTCACATCCAAATGAGGGCGTAATCTATTATTACGTGGATATAGAGCCTCAATAGCTCAACCGGTAAAGGAGTGGACTGAAAATCGAAAGGTCGACGGTTCAAACCCCGCCCGTTGCACTATTGTCGTACCTACTCCTAGCACAAGCTTGACGCTTAGTTGGAGAGGAAAAAGGAATATTATTTATTTAACATGGCTAATATTCATATTTAAAAAAAAAATTGTTATGTGGATAGTAATGGTATGCAGCAGTGAATAATTGGGTCTAAGACTGTAGTAATAAAATAATGTGATTTTTTTGTGTAGTGGTAGTTTATGGGACTAGAATTCATTATTAAAGAGGATAATTAAAAAAAACATGATTTTTATTTATTTTTAACATAATTAATAAGTATTAACGACACGACCGTGCTACGCCGGAGGCTACACGGCTACGCTACGTAGATTACGTTACGTTCAATATGAAATGTCGATTTATTAGGGTTCCATACCTCAAAAGGAAAAAGGAACACTTATAGGATCAATTTATTGCCTGTCTGTCCGTCATGTCTGTCAAATAACCTAAGTAGGGTATTTTCCGCTGACCAAGAATCATGAAATTTGGTAAGTAGGTAGGTCTGTAGTAATAAAATGATGTGATTTTTTTGTATAATGGTAGTTTATGGGGCTAGAATTCATTATTAAAGAGGACAATTAAAAAAATCATGATTTTTATTTATTTTTAACATAATTAATAATTATTAACGACACGCGGTACGGAAAGCGAATAATATAATGACGTCATAGTGCGTAAACGACAATTATTTTTCATTTTTTTACATAAAAATAGATTAATTTCTACTGGAGAATATTTTTTATGTTTTCTCCTACTCGGACGTCGGGAGGTCGTCGACCTAATTTTCGGGGGTCCGAGGTATAATCCTGGACCGAGTTGTCCCTTCTTGCGCCTGGCGCAGCCACTCCGTTCACCCTCTGATAGGACTACACTATCAGTACCCTTATGATAAATGCGAAAGTGTGTTTGTTTGCTGGTTTATCCTTCAATCACGTCGCAACGGAGAAACGGAACGTGATTTTTGGAATGGGTATAGTATAGCCATAGAGAGTGACATAGGCTACTTTTTATCCCGGGAAATCAAAGAGTTCCCACAAGATTTATAAAACCTAAATAGACGCGTACGAAGTCGCGGGCATCATCTAGTTATAAAGTAACCGAATAAAAATAAGAAACAGGTTTTAAATCGAGAACCTTTTCCCTTTTTTAAGGTTGGTCAAAAGTATAACTCTCATACCACGTAGTTAGTAAAGCTTTGGTAGATTCAAGCTTAATGTGACCATTTAAATGCATTGCCAGTTTCCGCGCAGATCAACAGTTGGCCGTAACATACGTGCTGTACAATTTAAATCTGCCGTGAAAAGCATGTATATTACTGACTGCGGGAGAGTTATGAATATTTCAGTCTATGTGTTTGTGCTTTTATTTACTTACTAGCTCATGGTCGCGACTTCGTACGCGTCTTCTTCTTCTTTACCTTATCCCACGCTACATGGGGTCGGCACAACATGTCTTCTTCTTCCACTCACTTCTGTCATTCGTCAACGTATTATCCGCCCCTTTTTCACGCATATCCTCTTTCACGCAATTCATCTACATTTTCTTTGGTCGTCCTCTCCTCTTTTTCCTTCCACACGCATATTTAATGGCGGCTGTACACACTCGTCGAGATACCCCGAGATAGGCCGAACGCGAGTGTGTACAGCGCGCTCTCTCGTCCTCGTCTCGGTCGCTCTCGGTGGCTTGTCGGTTTTTTGCGCCCGAGTCAAAGGGTCTCGTTGGCTCTCGCGAGGTAAACGAGAGCGAGCATGCACACACTCTTCTAGTGACATGGCTTTCTTCCCTCCGCATTATATGCGCATACCACGCCAGCCTATTTTACCCTCAGTTACGCGTGTGGACTACACAAATTATTTCGAACCCTTATTTGACCCCTTTAGGAGTTAAATTCTCAAAAATGTAGCGGATGTCTACGTAATAATTATTGTAGCTGCATGCCTTTCAGCCCGATCCGTCCAGTAGTTTGAGCTGTGCGTTGATAGATCAGTCATTAGTCAGTCACTTTTCCTTGTATAGGTATATTTAGACAAGATGATGCCCACGACTTCGTCCACGGAGATTTAGATTTTTAAAATCCCGTGGGAACTTTTTGATTTTACGGGATAAAAAGTAGCCTATGTCACTCTCCAGGTTTGGTATGCGGCATGGCTTGCCATTTCAACCTGTCGCGTGGATACTATACTATGGCAATATTATTGTTATCTATGGGGTGAACTGTCGATACACCCCACGGCGAGTTTCAGGCTGAAAATCAGGTCACAGCCGAGCCTTCCGGTTGACTGAACACGCGAGCAAATGGGTTTCTAAGAGCATTGTCGGCGTATAGTTTTAGAGGTATAAAAACTAACGCAAGGAGAAACATTCTGAGTTTATACGACTACGGATTCCGTAGTATGGAAATTTAAATTATTATGGTAACAAATTTTCGGCCTATCCTCTTTCCTACTACGTTATTGTATAAGGATTGTGGCGTCCTTAGTGTCAGAAAGCTTTTTATTTTAAATATAATTATACACCAGCACAAAAATACTCCATACAGATATATTGAAAAGCGGCGTCAAGATAAGATCTGCACCTTACGTGCGCCTAAATTAGCCTTTACAAAGCGATTCTACTACTATCTTGGCCCATTTCTATATAATAAGATTAATGCAGAATTACCCATCTTTAAGTTGCCGCTTACTCAGTGTAAAAAGAAAGTTATATCCTTTTTGTTGAATAAATCTTATGACGAAACAGAAGATTTCTTACAATCTATCAGTACATCTACTATATTCTCAATAAATAATAATAACTAAAGTGAATAGAAATAAATATAATTTATTTATTATTTTAATTTACTTACACAACATTACTTAATATACACATAACCCAATACCCCTACACATTTACACCTACTCACACACACACACACACACACACACACACACACACACACACACACACACACACACACACACACACACACAGACACACACACACACACACCCATAGTTTTCCTTTGCAACAATCTAAGTTCATACGTTTATTTAAATGTAAAACGTTATAGATTAACAACTTTCTGCATTTTTATTTATTTATTACTTTTTAGATAACCGAGGGAGAGGGCTGGCTATCCTTAACACAGATCTAAAAATCTAGCTAGGATAGCCAGTTCTTGATCTTGTAACATTCATAATATTAAGCACTAATTGTTCAAGATCAAACCCATGTATGTGTGTAACTATATGATTGAAAATTAAACGTTTTATTTATTATTATTATTATTATAAATAATAACATAGTCACTAATCATAATATTTCTTCAACTTGTTTGGAGATTAAATAAAAACTAATCCTAACATTTACAATGCCCGAGGGAGTCTCCTAGCGCCTATGTGCGCACCACACCAGCACGAAGCACCTCCAGAGAGGACTGCCCAGTTTCATGGCCTCGGCACTAGTCGCTTCCATGATGTTACTAGTCGCTAGTTGCTTCGTGTTATAGTCCCTACTGATTTAGCTTTTGACCTTGTAAATAAAAACTTTCCAACACGGGACTGATATGATAATTTGTAACTGCCAGAAGTTTGGCAACATTCCTGCAAGCTAGCTTAACGAAGTAATTTGGGCGCGGGTTGCTAATAAGTGCTCGTTTTCACCTTCGCTCGAGTTGTCGGCACGGGAGGCCGACTAACTTTGTAATGAGAGAGTCGAGAGGAACACAACTTCCTAACTCCGAAGTATGTTAGCGGGAGTATATTTTAATCTTGTATCTTGAGAACTTCATAAACAAAATAAACTTCAAAAATTTTAACTCGACTAAAAATAACACGCGTTCTTGGAGTAACAACATCTTTCGGCGCTTGTTATCATCATCATCATGAGCAACCCATCACCAGCACACTACTGACGGTGACAGTTAAGTAATTTGACGGTGTTACAATTTTCTACAGTGCTTTTATTTCTTTACTAGATGATTCCCGCGACTTCGTCCGCGTGGATTTAGGTTTTTAAAAATCCCGTGGGAACTCTTTAATTTTCCTGGAAAAAGGTAGCGTACGTCCTTCCCCGGGATGCAAGCTATATCTGTACCAAATTTCGTTAAAATCGGTTGGACAGATGGGCCGTGAAACGCTAGCAGACGGACAGACATACAGACAGACAAACACACTTTCACAATTTTATAATATTAGTATGGAAGTATGGATTTCTTTCAAACCAGTGGCCCTACCACGGTTGTTTGACAGCTACAATGTCACGATCGCAATCATCTCTGATTGGTTAATGCTCGCTCACTATAGGCCACAATGCATTGTTGCAACAAGAATCGCACAAATTCAGCCAATCAGAACAATTGAGATTGTAATAATGATTGATGCAGGTTTTAGACAATCGCCCTACTGATAGGTACCTTGACCCTAAGCCAAGCGTCATGTGCGTCATACATTGAAATTTGAGTTTCATCAGCTGTTTGATAGATGGCACTAAATAAAATTGAGTTTCAACAGCTGTTCGATAGATGCACTAAGTAAATTCAATAACTCTTTTTTAGCTTGCACATTGACGCCATCTAACTATAAGGAGTTGAACTACGACGTACCGGCGACTTTAATGAGTTTTAGTCGAGCTTTAAATGAATTTATGATGTCAGAAATCTACACTTGTTAATAAAATATAATATCTGCCTCAGTCCCTGTCCGTCTAGTCTTTCAACCTTGCACTTTCCGGAGCGAGGTCTGCATTCCAGCACCATGCGACACCAATGACTATCGGTTCTTTGAACTCTGTGCCCCTATTTGTGAAGTAGGTAATATACTACTGACAAATCACCTCTAATTTGCCTCGATACGAGCGTAGAACCCCCGTAATAAGGTGTACGGTACGGTATCTCATGGCATATCTACGACTTAACAAGGGGGTGTAGGGAGCTTTCGTCTTTGTATTCAAATTGGCATGTAAGCAGGTCATTGCGCTTTTCTTATTTCTATGGAATAAGTACAATAATATTATTGTTAGGGCCTGTTTTACAACCACCAGATAAAATTTATCTAATCTTCTTCTTCGTCGTATCACTCTTGGCAGAGTGGTCGTGGTCATCACGAAGCAACGTCTTTGAGGGCAGATGTTAAACGCCTCACGAGCATTCGCCACTTGTCCCTGCTGGCTGACAGCCTGGTACACTCGTGCAAAGAACCGCCCACAGCAGACTTAATTTGGTCGGTCCATCGCATGGGTGACCTTCTAATAGATAATGTCAATTTCACAGAGTCTCAATACAAAAACTGCCATTTATTCGTTTGATAAAAATTTCAAAATGAGGTCAAAATATTGTACATCGGTCTTTAGAAAGAGATAGCGGTTTCGTAGAGCGCTGTCATTTCGTCGCCGCTGTCACTCAACGACAGAGATAAATCCGAAATCTCATTCTACCTATACACGGCGAAATTTTAGTAGTTGTCTTCCCGCGGCAGAACGATTTGCCCTCAGTAGTACTATCGAAATTTTGAGTTAAACTTAAAAAAGAAAAATGTTTTTGTTTTGAAATAATTAAAAAAAAATCGACATCTCGAAAGTGTGAGAAACAATAGTAACGCCCTAGAAGTAACATGAATAGCAGGTAGGTACATCCACTCAAACCGTGCTGCCAATAAAGTAAAAAAGTTTAGAGCAAAATAAGCTCTCGCGCGTAGTGATACGACATAAACTAGCCTGCATGCACGCGGTATCTTAATGTATAAAAGGAAAAGGTGACTGACTGACTGATTGACTGACTGATCTATCAACGCACAGCTCAAACTACTGGACGGATCGGGCTGAAATTTGGCATGCAGATAGCTATTATGACGTAGGCATCCGCTAAGAAAGGAAAAGTCTTGAAAATTCTACCCCTATGGGGGTGAAATAGGGGTTTGAAATTTGTGTAGTCCACGCGGACGAAGTCGCGAGCATAAGCTAGTCACTAATAATTGGTTCGAGGTCTTATTCGATTTTTGTTTTTCTCAATTGTAAATTTGACATTTTTTATATTTATAAATCGATTGTAATACCACGACAAAATCATTTCGCTTCGGAAAAACAACCATCAAAATTTCAGCGTGTATACAATATTTTCTTGTGCGCTACTGTAGTAAAAATTGCTTGATAGAAATACCTGATTCTTAACTTTTTTTGACCCGGTCCGGGACTCGAATCCGGGACTACATGATTCATAATCGAATGAGCAAGCCACCGAGGCAATTCCTAATATAAGTCAAGATGTAACCACAAATTTAAGGCGAAGCATCATCAATGCGTACTTACGTATATTGGAAATGCCGTCGCCGTTCCAGCGATACTTCAGACGGCGAAGGATCCTACAGCTCCTCGGTAATTACGTCAGCACTGAGGAGAGTTGATGTAGGCACGCATACCTTACCTTTTTTTAGGGTTCCGTACCTCAAAAGGAAAAACGGAACCCTTATAGGATCACTTTGTTGTCTGTCTGTCTGTCCGTCTGTCAAGAAACCTACAGGGTACTTCCCGTTGACCTAGAATCATGAAATTTTTCAGGAAGGTGGGTCTTATAGCTGACATTTGGGGAAAAATCTGAAAACCGTGAATTTAGGGTTAGATCACACAAAAAAAATTAAATTATGGTCATGAACTAATAATTAGTATTTTCAACTTTCGAAGTGAGTGACTATATCAAGTGGGGTATCATATGAAAGGTCTTCACCTGTACACTCTAAAACAGATTTTTATTTATTTTTATGCATCATAGTTTTTGAATTATCGTGCAAAATGTCGAAAAAATACGACTGTAGTACGGAACCCTCATTGCGCGAGCCTGACTAGCCGCGTTGCCAAGACCGGTTTTTTTTTTTTACCTTACCTATCTACATTTAAAGTTTACTATTAGGTACCGAAAATTTCATTTTATTAGGCAATTCAAGTTCCATTATGCTCGCGACTATGTCCGCTTGGGCTACACAAATTTAAACCCCGCATTTCACCCCATTGGGGGTTGAATTTTCAAAAGTCCTTTCTTAGCGGATGCCTAAGTCATAATAGCTATCTGCATGCCAAAATTCAGCCCGATATGTCTTGTAGTTTGAGCTGAGCGTTGATAGATCAGTTAGTCAGTCAGTCATCTTTTACTTTTATATATTTAGATTTTAAAAAAATTATGTCAACAGAACATACAATAGGTATGCATTACTGGCGCCAGTCGTAACCCGAGTTGATAAGAGGCTCTACTTGCCTCAAGGGGCACTCAAGCCGGAGTAAATCCGTGGAGGCCTCGTCGGTCCTGTCAAGTTCTAAATAATATCTAGAATTGCTTCCTTTTGTTTAAGTTTATGTTTCTTTACAAGATTTATTTCTTACTAGCTGATGCCCGCGACTTCATCTGCGTGGATTTACGTTTTTCAAAATCCCGCGGGATCTCTTTAATTTTCCGGGATAAAAAATAGCCTATGTGTTAATCCAGGGTACAATCTCCATTCCAAATTTCAGCCAAATCCGTCCAGTAGTTTTTGCGTGATTGAGTAACAAACATTCCCACGGGATTATTCAAATCCACGCGATTGAAGACGTATGCATTATCTAGTACCTAATATTATAGGTAATATTGCATATAATAATATTGCTGGGTATTGCCGTAAATTGCTTAGTATGGTCGTGACGTTATTATTGACTAAATCGCCTGGAATTGTGAAATTTCAATTGCCCGTGTAAGCATACCTTAAGATGAGCTACACAAACAAACTCGTCTTTCAAGTTGAAGTTAAATTGTAAAATTTAACTTCAACTTGAAAGACGAGTTTGTTTTCTGAAAAACTTGCACTGAGTTTCAAAGTTCTAATGAGACCGCAGTCTACCGCAAATGATTTTGAGTAAAAAGCCCAAACCTCAGAAAACTTTAATCTGATTGTCAACTCAGCCAAAGTTACTCAAAGACAACTAAAGTTAGTATTTTAGTAGCGACCCGAAATACACTTACTTAGAACTTTATTTATAACAAAAGTTATCAAATTAAGAACCTAACTCTTACATCCAATCGCACTTAGACCTTCAACAACTTTAACTAGGTACCTTATTGATGATTAAATCAAAACTCTTTTCCTTTACTTTCTTGTAGCGACCCTCAGAGACGTTTATAAATTAGCTCTACTTATGTCCGGTTTCTGAACTCGTCAGTTAGTTCTCATTAGCTGTTAATTCAACAAAATTATGTATAAAGGTATGATTCCGAACCACGCTGCACGCAGCAGCGCTGCCGCAACAGTGCTGTCACCAGCTGTCACAGTCCTGTCGGCACTACTGGTCCCCATACAATCTCTATAAGCTTATATTATGACATTACATTCCGAGGTAGGCAGCAATGTAGCGGAACATTTTCAACAATTATTTTTATAGCATTTACTGCAATATCCCCTAAATTCTACAAATTTTACACACTACACAAAATCTGAAAATCTGGCTAGAAAGCCGACATGCTTATTTTATTCGTTTGTTTGCAATCAACAGCGATACATACAATATAATTTTACATAATAACAGACTGAAAATAAGGCCAAATAGGATTACAATTTTTTACAGATTACTTAAATAGTTATTAATTATAAATTTATAACAGTACGTTTGATAATTTAAACAAGCTTTACAATAATATAATAATATGAAAATATAAAAGACAATTAACTAGTAAAAATACCTAGTAGGTGATTCACAACATATGTATGTGTGTGTGTATGTGTGAGTGTATGTGTGTCTGTGTGTCTGCGTGTGTGTGGGTGTGTGTTTGTGTGTGGGAGAGAGAGAATACGTACTTATAAGAAAAAAAATCTTTTTGTTTTAAGTAGGTACATACTCATAGGCTTAAATAATATTTTTAGATGTGTGTTTTTATCACAGGTTTTTAAGCAGATCAAATCCAAATTTTTCCGATCTTTTCTACTTTCACTTCAAAAATTGACGATTTTTTTTTTCGGACTATCTTTAATAGGCTTTACGTTTACATCAATAGATGTATTTTATTGATTCCTAAAAAATCAGATATCTCCTGTCAAAGGGTTACTTTTATTAAATAAAAACAACAATATTTTGTTTGTTTCATGGAAACATTCAGCTTAAATTTCCCATTCAAAGGCAAACTGAAAAGAGGACCATCATAAAACAGTTCGTTACTCCGGTTAAGTACAGCGTTATGAACCCAGTGAGCAATAGGATCTTGGACTTCAGTAATAAAATTATGTGATTATTTTATATAGTGGTAGTTTATGGGGCTAGAATTAATTATTAAAGAGAATAATTTAAAAAAAATCATGATTATTATTTATTTTTAACATAATTAATTATTAACGTCACACTGCAACGGAGAGCGATTAGTGACGTCACAATGCGAAAACGATAAATATTTTTAAATTTTTTTAACATTAAAAATATTTTTTAGCAGAAATTACTCTATTTTTCTATAACACTTCACGTTGTTTGTCACGATCTAACGAACAAAATACATCTTGACAAACAAAAAAAAGTTGCCACGGTGATAACGACAAAAAAATTATCATTTTAGTACATTTTATTTTATGAATAATATGTATACTGGGTTCTTTGTCTTTAATAAAAAACTTTATTATTATTTATTATTTTGTCACGTTCTAATAAGAGCTTAAATGCATTTAGCTATCTTGCTCTAACAGTAAGAGTCACAATAGGGCTACTTCTACAGGTATTTGTTCTGAGCATTCATTCACGTTTCTATCGGGTCGAATACGTCTACGTTAACGGAACCTCTGAGCCTATTGTGTTCGGCCATCGTTGTTTATCTTTCATTTATTTCGGCTTTGCTAATAACGAGTGGCCTTTAGTTATTTGTCTTTGTGTTTATCATTTGTTTTTAATTAACTTTCCTTACACTTGTATAGCCGTGAAAAGCTGTGGTAGCTTAGTGGTTAGGACGTCCGCCTTCCAATCGGAGGTCGGGGGTTCGATCCCGGGCACGCACCTCTAACTTTTCGGAGTTATGTGCGTTTTTAAATAATTAAAATATCACTTGCTTTAACGGTGAAGGAAAACATCGTGAGGAAACCTGCATGCCTGAAAGTTCTCCATAATGTTCTCAAAGGTGTGTGAAGTCTGCCAATCCGCACTTGGCCAGCGTGGTAGACTATGGCCAAACCCCTTCTCACTCTGAGAGGAGACCCGTGCTCTGTAGTGAGCCGGCGATGGGTTGATCATGATGACACTTGTATAGTACGTGACAGGTCGAGATGGCAATCGGGGAGGAAACGCTACTCCTGAGGGGGTAAAATAGGGGTTGTTTTGTGTAGTCCACGCGGACAAAGTCACAAACATAAGCTTAAATCAATTATCATCATTCCAACTAGGTTAATTTCAGATTAATGTAATAATAGTAAAAATTGAAAAAGTCAAAAAAAATCACTGCTTGCGACGACGATCGTGAAACGAGGTTTGAATTATGAATGAGCAATTAACGACGTGAAACGAGGAAAACGTACCTTAATGAGTTATTATCATAATGGAGGGTGGTGTGTCTCCATTGTACCACGATCTCTCGGGGATGATAACGCCGGACCTCTGAGAAAAAGCCGCGTTCATAATGCGTGAATTTTGAGAAAGGACATTGCCATATTTGCTCTGTGTGTCAACTGGCATGTCAAAAGTCTGTTTTTAGGGTTCCGTAGTAAACAAGGAACCCTTAAAAATTCGCCATGTCATTTCGGTTTTCAGTTCACCATTGAGCTATTCAGGCCTCGGAAATGTCGCGAAAAAACTTTGTCCCACTTAATGTGCTTGAGCTATAGATAAAATTGTAAAAAAAGTTGAATTAATAGATAGCTACAACAAATCTGTGCGCCTTACTTTTTAAAGTCACACTAAAAATCTCTGATAATATTTTTTTACCAGTATTTTACACTTTTTCGCCGTTAACGCCACAGGATCGTAAAATATGACGTAAAATAAGCCCGTTCGCCTGAACGTCACCCGGCAGCCGAGATTAGGGTAGATAGGGATTAATGACGTCATACCGCCAGCATCCTATCTCGCTATCCATCCGTATGTATACTAATATTATAAAGAGGTAAAGTTTGTAAGTTTGTTTGTAGGAAGTCATCTCTGAAACTAGTAATCGGATTCTGAAAATTCTTTCACATAGAATTAATATGAACTAAATTATCCCCGAGTGATATATAATGCTATAGGTAACTTAATAGCACGCGAATATCATCCTAGTAATGTTATAAATGCAAAAGTGGATCACTTTGTTGTCTGTCTGTCTGTCTGGTTGTCTGTCTGTCTGTCTGTCTGTGAAGAAACCTACAGGGTACTTCCCGTTGACATAGAATCATGAAATTTGGCAGGTAAGTAGATATTATAACTGAAATTTGGGGAAAAATCTGAAAACCGTGAATTTAGGGTTAGATCACACAAAAAAAAATTGTGGTCATGACCTAATAATTAGTGTTTTCAAGTTTCGAAATGAGTGACTATATCAAGTGGGGTATCATATGAAAGGTCTTCATCTGTACATTCTAAAACAGTTTTTTATTTATTTTTATGCATCATAGTTTTTGAATCATCGTGCAAAATGTCGAAAAAATACGACTGTAGTACGGAACCCTCATTGCGCGAGCCTGACTCGCACTTGGCTGGTTTTTTTTATTCAGATACAAGTTAACCGTTGACTGCAATCTCACTGGGTGGTAAGTGATGATGCAGTCTAAGATGAAAGCGCAAGACCGTGGCGTGTGGAAGTCCCTACAAGAGACCTATGTCCAGCAGTGGACATCTATCGGTTGATGATGATGATGATGTCTGTCTGTCTATCTTTAACCTGTACACGGCCCATCCGTTTTTTACCATTTTTGACGCGGTCCGAGACATAGGCTTACTTTGCTCCCGGAAAATCAAAGAGTTCCCACGAGATTTTCGCGAACGAAGTCAAATATAAATAGGAAAAGGTGATTGACTGACTGATCTATCAACGCACAGCTCAAACTACTGGACGGATCGGGCTGAAATTATGCATGCAGATTGCAGAACTATTATGATGTAGGCGTATAAGGCCGCTAAGAAAGGGTTTTTGTAAATTCAACCCCTAAGGGGGTGAAATATGGGTTTGAAATTTGTGTAGTCCACGCGGAGGAAGTCGCGAGCATAAGCTAGTATTCTATATTTTTGTACTTAGTTAATGGACTAAATAGAGATTTTATTGATGTTTGATGCGGTGTCATTATGAATTCCGATCACCATTTGTCGATAGCAGCTAGTAAAATATTAATACGACGAATTCAAGATGGCGGTCCAATAATTATGACATTGAATGATTGGGGGTTTAAGTGAGCCTCTAATGGAGTTATAAATAAGGCGTTTGAAATGAGAAGACCATTGGAAATATTCGCATATCTATCTGTTAATACTTTGAGAATAAGTAAACATCACTTACATTACAATTATACAGGTTATAATTAGAGCGCTAGCAAAAACAAAGACGGGGATAGTATCTACTGATGACTACTGATAAGATATCACAAAAAATGCGAAAGAATTCATAAGAAAACGTGTATTTTATAAAAGTTTGCAATGTATTGCAAATAAACCATCTGACTGACGCTAGAGGTCAACGAACGTTGCGTAGATAGGTGCCGAGTTTTGTACGCTATACATTACGGGTTTGAAAAATCACTAAAACTACATGTCCAAGGGTTATTGGTATTGAATTGTGTTTAGATAGTACATATACAACGTTAACTTTAGTACCTACACGCAAAAACCAAAACAGGTGTCGAATATTTTTACATAAAGAATAATTAATATACAAAATTTCAAATATACATAGGTCAAAGGTTTTTGCGCTCACAAGTCTAATTATTCATCAAGTCGAGTTTTTGTCAAAGTTCTAAAGAGAATGTTGTGGAATAATTAATTGATATTTAATTGAGAACGCAATAAGTTTACTTGATTCTTGTGTTATTCAATTAATCACTGCTTGTTAACTTAATTGCTAGACTTTTGGAAAATTTTAGACCTCGAGGTTATTTTTGAATAATATCTTGTAAAGTAATTAATTATATTGAAGAAAACAGAAGCATTGTTAAAGTAAGTAAATTTAGCTTTGATTAAACATATTACTAAACCATTTTTCAAGAGCCTCAAGTGGGTCATCAAATTATAGGGCTTTAAAAGACGAGTACGAAAATGTATACAATTTGTATATTGAAATACAAAATGGCGGATTTGCTGGCTGAAAAAGATGCAGTGCGAACCGGCGGGTGATTACGTATCTCGCGACAGGCTTGCGACAGACGTAAATCTCGCGATCATTGCAGCTGTCAAATAGAAAATAAAAAAAAAAAATTTAAAAAATGATATTGATTAAAAAACGGATCAAAAAATGATTATTATGATTTAAAAAAATGTCCGGCTAGAGAGAGACAGCAATAGCCACAAAGCAAAGTAAGACGAAGAAGAAGAGAGACAGCATATGAACTTTCGCATTGCTACTGCTGTCGCGTTGCTGTCGCTACTACGTTTTACGTTATCAAACCGCGGGGGTTTTTAAAACTATTCAATTACTTGTTATTCAATCAGTACATTTCTAATATCGCTGTTTCATGGACGGTCTGTAAACGGCCGACAACACCTATACAAAGTTTCACTGATGAACGAAGCACGAATGCATAGGTAAAGCAGGCAAATAGGCAAATATTCATTTTTATGTGAGAATAGGATTGCAAAGTCACTATATTTTTTATTATAAATTTTGTTTTAATTATTCAATCAGGAATTTCTAATACCCATGTTCCATGGACGGTCTGCTAATGGCATACATTAGCAATTTGTGAGGTAAAATCATTACCATCCCCGCATGGCTGCTGACTGCCGAGCCAGCCATTTCGCTCACTACATCGCGCCCGAGGGACGTCATAACTTTGTGCTAAGCTGTTACACAACGTTGTACGAGTTGCAATTTTGTTGAACACGAATGTTGGATATTAGGAATTTCATTATCATACTAGCTAATACCCGGCATGCCTTGCAATGCGACTCGAGCATAATCAATGTCAGAAACCTTCACACAAGTACCGACAACAACTACACAAAGTTTCATGGATCGTTGAACGATGCAAATGTTATTAATTTCGACTAAGTAGTTTCACGAATGCATAGGTAATGGGCAGACAAATAGGCAAACATTAATTTTTATGTAACTATAGTACTGCAGAGTCACTTTATTTTGTTTTATAAATTCTGTTTTAATTATTCAATCAGGAATTTCTAATACCCATGTTCCATGGACGGTCTGTTAATGGCATACATTAGCAATTTGCGAGGTAAAGTCATTACCATCCCCGCATGGCTGCTGACTGCCGAGCCGGCCATTTCGCTCACTACATCGCGCCCGAGGGACGTCATAACTTTGTGCTAAGCTGTTACACAACACTGTACGCGTTGCAATTTTGTTGAACAGAGATACTTGATATTAGGAGTTTTATATACCTACTAAACTAGATGAGTTCCGTGACGTCTGCATGGATTTAAGTTTATGAAAATCCCGTTGGAACTCTTTGATTTTCGGTGATAAAAAGTAGCCTATGGACTTTCCAGGTTCTATTGCAAAAAATCATGTCAATCCGTTGCACCGTTGCGGCGTGATTGAAGGACAAACCAACAAACCAAAAAACAAACACACGCATTTATAGTAAGGTACTGATTATAATAAGGGTACTGATAATAAGGGTACTGCTAGTGAGCAAACGTGCAAGTCATCTGATGTTAAGTGATTACCGCCGCCTATGAACGTTTACAGCACCAGAGGAATTTGCCGGCTTTTCTACAATGATCCGTCCCTTGAATAACCCCATGTTGAAATGTAGGGGAAACTGTAATCTCTCGATTACAGATACTTAGATGTGTTATTAATTCGACTAATTAGTTGTTCAATTAAAGAGAAATCCGCGAAAAGCTGCATACAAAAACCAGTCTGATCCTAGCATCGACTAAAACATAAGCGTTCGGGCTTAAATCTAAATGTGCTCGTAAATTTCAAAGCGTTGCGGTCGCTGCCACTCTAGCAGCTTAGCAAATTCTAATGCGCCAATTACGTCAGCTGAAATAATATTACGAACTTTATAGAGAAAGAACCAGCGCATGCCGGATCTACGTTATTTAATAAAAGCTGAAAGTTTCTCTGCATATTGTCCCCAACACAGGAACGCTCAGCAAAATCAAAGAGTTCCCACGGGATTTTTAAATACTTAACTCCACGCAGATGAAGTCGCGAGCATCAGCTAGTTTTTTATATTTATTATATATACCTATATTTAGAAATCCCGTCTTGAAGCCCTTAAATTAGAATTTTGTTTGTTATCTCCCAAAGCCACCATGATCAAAACTTAATAGTCTCCGATCGTTCTTCCCAGTGTTGGGGACAATACACAGAGAAACTTTCAGTTTTTATACAACAACGAAGGTGTGGCACGCGCTGGCTCTTAGTCCATTATAATACTATAGAGGACAATCTTAGGTAAACGACGCGCGAAATATTTTGCTATTTTATGTTACAGAATAAATCAATTTGAAAAGCTTTATTTAAGCGTGCACCTGTTTCATTTTAGCATGATTAAATTGAATTGAATGCATTTCAACTGCTATTAATTTTATGTGTAAGCTGCAGCACAGCTAACCAATTAGTATAATCCAAAGGACATAAGATCGTAAGCTAATTGCAACAGATGCTTTCAAGTTATAATAGTTAGAATAAAATTAGTTTTAACTAAAATCCTGAATCCACACACTGACTGACTCATCTACATTCTACAGTCTACATACATCCCAAACCCTTGGATCTAAAAATCTTCGATCTTTTGCACAGGTTCCCTTCTTCCCTTATAATGTAGGATCCTTTATAAACCTAGGACTATCTGCAGTTCTATGTACCTTAGCCATTCCCACTTCAGCTTCGCAACCCGTGAGCTAAGTCTGTTACTTTGGTTCTCCTACGAATCTTCTCATTTCTCATTCAATCACGTAGAGAAACTCCAAGCATAGCTCTCTCCATCGCACGCTGAGTGACTCGAAGTATTAGAATACGGTATTTGACAACTAGTTAAATCAGTAAATTTTTTTTATATTTGCACACTATTAATTTAGTCGCATGTTAAGGGCTTTTTATACTGTATACCTCCATCTTTCTTGTACCAACGTTCTTGCAAATAAATGATTATTTATTTATTTATTTCAACCGTCAAAACGCGCGCTTCCATGAAATACTGAAATGTGACGTCACAATCATCCGACGTATTTTTTTTAGTTTAATCGATAATTTAAAATGGTTATTACACTTAAAACCAGCAAAGGACGTGGATTTTACGTATTTTAGAAGACACTCTATTTAATATTCGCTGAGAAATAATTTACTTTTGACATAGGCAAATACCCAATTATGAGGCCCAAAGTTAGCGACTCTGTTTTGGATCCATAATCCATACTAATATTATAAATGCGAAAGTGTGTCTGTCTGTCTGTCTGCTAGCTTTTCACGGCACAACTGTTCAACCGATTTTGATGAAATTTGGTACAGAGTTAGCTTATATCCCGGGGCTATAAGCTAACTCTGTATACATAGGCTACTTTTCATCCCAGAAAATCAAAGAGTTCCTACGGGATTTTCAAAATACCTAAATCCACGCGTACGAAGTCGCGGGCATCAGCTAGTATGAGTAGTATGTCATAATTGGCAACACGCATGTGCATGCCAATGCAAGCCATGATAATTAGATATAATTGTCCTAATATAATATGCATAAAGCTAATCCCACGTACTTATAGTGATTATGAAATATAATGCTTTAGAGTTATAGGCCGACTAATAAATTTAATAACCGCGAAAATTAACAACCTCGAACCAGGTTTATGGTAGTTGGATTATTATTTATTAATTAATGCGGCATGTTTGCGGTTAAGCGATTAACCAATATCATTAATTATACATGTATCTATCTGGTAATGACAGAGATGGTAATGAACTTGTAAGTTCGACTCAAAAATTAGGTACTATAGCTAAAAACGAAATTCTAAATTCTAACCTTTGCAGTCGGTCACCCATCTTACCAGTTACCAGCTTGGGTCAACAGTAGGTACTTAACCAGGACAATCACAAGCCATACTAAACTCAAGTAAAATACCACTCAGATGTAATCGCAAGTAGGAGGTAGTCACCTCATAACAAGTTAATAAAGAAAAAAATAAATCTTTAGGCTTCGTCCTAATATAACGCGATTACGCGATCATCGCGCCGCGCAGGTATCGCGATGAAAATATCGCCTGCTCACGCCTTAAGGTGACGCTGTACGCTCGACCGAAATTGTCAGCGCACGTGGGTAACCCGTTAGCTTTCACCTAACATTGTATAATAATAATAAAATAATAAAATTTATTTATTTAAAATCCTAAATTTTAACAATATATGCCCTTTACAATGTTACGTAGTCATTAATTACTAAGGACGTATGAATGGGCCGTGTACTATTGAATACTGTATTACAGTGGGTTGCCTTCTCCATTCCTAAAAACTTAAATAAATGTTACCTATTACAATTTGGTGCGCTAAGGTCGGACATGTTATACCATTGTCTATTACAAGTGATAGTGGTGTGCATGTATGCGAGTGTGTGTGTGTGCGTGTGTGTGGGCGTGTATGTGTGTGTGGGCGTGTATGTGTGTGTGTGTATTATTTGTTGTTTATATTAGCTAATTTGTTTCAATCATATTATTTTAATCAGAAGATCTGCATCCTCATTGTATGAGACTCACCTTTCTCATACAATGTATGTAAGGTATGATGATTTTCATTGAATCTAGATAATGGCAAGACAAACGGATATAATACTTAGTTTTGGGCGTAAAATATCAAATAATGTAGTAGGTAATTACCCTCCTACGTTTATATGAAGACAGCACCTCCCAATTGCGCCCTCTTAATAGAACGCGAAATACAGTAGGTATGTTTAATCGCGCGTTCGTTCAAGTAATATTCGCGCGAACTTGCCATAATCGCGCATTTGCGTTGTATTAGGACGACGCCTTAAAGGGATTTAGCGAAAGAAATATTAGCCGAAGCCGTGCAAGTTCAAAGTCAGAGGGAATTTTCCACTCAGTGTACAGTGACTTGGTTTATTAACACGTATTCAATAGCATCGCAAAGTGTAAAAAACGGAATTATAATAATAGTACTTCAAATTAAAAAAGAAGGTTTTGTATGTGAGATAAAAAGATGAAAATTAATAAAAGTGCCATGGTTTAACATCGACCTCAAATAAAAGACGTAAACATAATAATAAACGCATATTAAACTTGTTTAAATTAACCCAATGTAAAAGCGTCAAAAAAGACAATCTGTTAGGGAAAATCTAAAGAAACACCTAAGTAGGAACCTAAAATGACCTGACACAAACATGAGTGTTTATTGACAACACGTAAAATGTGGAATCTGGTGAAAATAATATAAATCTCAAGATTTTACTCGAAATCGAAGGGAATTCGTGAATGTTATTTATCTTAAATAATTATCTAAAAGGAAAAGGTGACTGACTGACTGACTTATCTATCAACGCACAGCTGAAACTACTGGACGTATCGGGCTGAAATTTGGCATGCAGATAGCTATTATGACGTAGGCATCCGCTAAGAAGGGATTTTCTAAAAATTCAACCCCTAAGGGAGTAAAATAAGGCGTTGAAATGTATGTATTCCACGCGGACGAAGTCGCGAGAATTAACTAGTTACGTAATAAATATAACAGAACACACTTTCGTTCCAAATCAAATTACCGTAGGTACTTACATGAAATACTTAATCTATGACCAGTACCTAAAATATAATTTATAGTACTAGCCGAGGCCCGCGACTTCGTCCGCGTGGATTTAAGTTTTTAAAAATCCCGTGGGAACTCATTGATTTTCCGGGATAAAAAGTATGTACTTGCCCGGAATGCAAGCTATATCTGTACGAAATTTCATCAAAATCGGTTTAACGGATGGGCCGTGAAAAGCTAGCAGACAGACAGACAGACAGACAGACAGACAGACACACTTTCGCATTTATAATATTACAGTTATGGATAAAGTCCGGATAAAATCATATCAAGTGTTTATAAAAGCTATAGTTAGTTTAAACAATAGATAAATTAATCAAAACTAAAATTCAAACAAACATGCGTCATATATTCAAAAAATGTCGACCAATGAAAATGAACTTCTTCATGATATCAGTGATACTATTCTCTATGTATCTCTTCGTATCATATTCGTTGATACAGAAACTGATTAGCAAATCAACCAATCACAAGATCCAAGTCCATAACACTGCAGTGAACTTGCCAAATGTTGTGATGCATCTGGATTTGAAGGGATCCCCACCAAAACTTGGTTACCTGAAGAGTCTGCTGCCTCAACTTCATGAGCTGGGAGTGACTGGTTTCTTAATCGAATATGAGGATATCTTTCCATATGAAGGTGTATTGGCCAATTTGAGAGCGAGCAACGCTTACAGAAAATCTGAGGTAAGTACACCATATTTTTAGGGTTTCGTACCTCAAAAGGAAAAAGGGAACCCTTATAGCATCACTTTGTTGTCTGTCTGTCTGTCGGTCTGTCAAGAAACCTTACAGGGTACTTCCCGTTGACCTAGAATCATGAAATTTGGCAGGTAGGTAGGTCTTTTAGCAGACATAAGGGGAAAAATCTGAAAACCGTGAATTTAGGGTTACATCATACAAAAAGAATTAAATTGTGGTCATGAACTAACAATTAGTATTTTCAATTTTCGAAGTAAGATAACTATATCAAGTGGGGTATCATATGAAAGGGCTTTACCTGTGCATTCTAAAACAGATTTTTATTTATTTTTATGCGTCATAGTTTTTGAATTATCGTGCAAAATGTCGAGAAAATACGACTGTAGTAATGAACCCTCAGTGCGGCGGGCTATGCCCTAATAAACCCTTTCCATTTATAGAAGAAACCTGTACCTACTCTGTAGTAGGCAGGCGATGATATTTTTTTGCTTTTTCAGTTGCAGATTTTCCTAAAGATGGTCGCAAATTTGGGTTTTGACGTAATTCCTCTGATCCAAACATTTGGTCACATGGAACATGTCTTGAAGATTAAAGAGTTTAAACATTTGAGGGAAGTGCCACTTCATTCTAATGTGATCTGCCCGAGCAAATCTGAAAGTCAAATCCTGATCATGAATATGCTAAAACAGGTACTTACTGGATATTTCAGTTTTCAAAAATAAATTTGATCAAAGGCTTTTGTACATGGAAACAATTTTACGCGTAGTCAATAGTGCTGCAAATTACATTGCGAGTTTCTGCAAAATCACATTATTCATAACTAGCTGATGCCCGCAACTTTTACTATCAGTCAGTGAAGCAGCAATGTAGAACCAACCAATCTTCAATTCGCCAATTCAGTGTTAGACACTGAATTAGCGAATCTCCCCGCAGATCTTCAACTAATCCATGCAAAAATAATTACGTCGTGCTCATAGACGTAAAAATAATCTCTGTTGCGGTGTACTTTAGGGATGGGTATTGATGTTTTGTTTTATTGTTTACTTTTCAGGTCATAAAATTCCATCAAAATATTTTCCCGTTAAATTATTTCCACATTGGATCCGATGAAGTGTACCACATAAACAAATGCAAGCAATGTCTGCAACGTAATCAAACTAACGCGTAAGTAAATTATTTTATTCAAAACAGACGGAACACACAGACCAGACAGAATACAAATTAATCAATCTTACTCGTAAATATTTCTGACTAGCGACCACCCGCGGTATCGCTTTGGTGGGAATTTTAAAATCTTAGTTTTTTAAATTCAGATATAAGTTAGCCCTTAACTGCAATCTCACCTGGTGGTAAGTGATGATGCGATCTAAGATGGATGCGGGCTAACCTGAAAGTGGTATAGCAGTTTTTATTAAACCCATGCCCATTTGATTACGGCATCGTACCGGAACGCTAAATCGCTCAGTGGCACGGCTTTGCCGGTAGGGTGGTCATAAGGTCAAAGACCTACATACCAGTCCAGACCAGAAATTTGGAAATTATTAAATTTCAAACCTCTGCCTGCCGGGAATCGAACCCGCGACCTACCAGTAACAAGACCACAGCGCTTACCACTACGCCAGGGATGTCGTCAAATTTTCCTGTAATTTTCGGCTTTCGGACAGATTTGGAAATTAAAAAAAATATATATATGGTAAGTATACGGTACCTATACAGATGGAAAGATAAGCAGACATAAAGACAGACGGAGAAACAATGTACAAAATCACCGTGTATAATATACAATTTATACAATACAATTTATTTATACAATCTGAGATTTTGCTTTCTCTATCAATATAAATAAAATTCATTTTTAACTTTTCAGAACTATATTTTTAAATCACGTGAAATTTATAACGGACTTCGTAAAGAAAATAAGCCCGCAAACTACAGTGCTAATGTGGGAGGACATGCTACGAAGTATGTCGATGCCTGACTGGGGGATTGTAAAGAATTTGAGGATAGAACCAGTTTATTGGAACTACCAGCCGAGATTGAAGGTATCGCATGTAGCTTTGAACATGTATCATAAGAAATTCGATAATATATGGATAGCATCGGCGTTCAAAGGTGCTGATGGTATGAATGCAACGGTACCAAATATAAAGAAACGGTTATCGAACCATTTGAGTTGGATGGAACTTATCCAGAACTACAAATTCGGTGGTGAACAAAACATCTATAATTTCAAAGGGATTATTTTGACAGGATGGTCGCGATACTTCCATGCTGCACCTCCATGTGAGCTGTTACCCGTTTCACTACCAAGTTTGTTTCTCAATTTAATGATGATACAATATTTCAAGCGTGGCAACGATTGGATTGAATCCGACAATCTTAGCGACTTTTTCAACAAAAATTTGAATGATGACTTCACTCGTTTACTACATTGTGGTGATTCTATCGAAATTGATTACTTTGATATTAATCAATGCTATTTTGATGGTATCGATCTGTATAAAACTCTTAATCACTGTGACATGTTTGTAAATTATATTTCAACAAATGTTAAAGACATTCTGCAAAAAAGTACAGTTTTCAACAGTAAAGATATCGGTACAGATGATCAACATATCAAATGGAGTAGAAAGACTCTTGCTGAGTTAGTAGCTTTAGAAGGTACGATGGTTAAACAATTATCTCGCTACTATAATAAGCATTTTGTCGCTGAATATGTGAACCATAAGTTGATATCTTCAAAACAGATGATGTATAAGTTATTCGAGAACGAAAATTACATGAATTCAACAGCTAAATCTCTATGGGTGATACGAGGGAAGAGGTGAATTAACAAACAAATAAACATATATCAGTTTAATGACAACTTTTTCATTGTCTAGTAAAAATGGATTTTTTCTAAGCCGATCTGAATCAATAAAGAATGTACCAAGAAGTTATAAGACTCACATATTATTATTTATTTTTCTAACATTTATATAGTATTTAAAGGCTTATAGTACCTAATAATGCTTAATAGAAGAATTACTTACACTAAAATGGCGAATGATAAAACATTTTTTAAATGTACTATGTTAGATAAATTCAACTTTTTAATAATTTATGTTTTTTTAGATATCCCGTACCTACTCTTTGATTTTCTGAGACCGAAAGTAGCCTATTTCCTTTCTTGAGATGTGTGCTATCTCTGTACCAAATTCTGTCAAAATCGGTGTAATGGACGAGTCGTCAAAAGCTAGCAGACCGACAGACAGACACACTTTCACATTTATAAAATAAATAATATATCGGTCGCCTACGTTAGGAGCAACTCAACCAATGTTCCTACCTACGAATCTAATTAATAGTTTAAGAGTTAAAAGGCACACGCACATATTATGGTAGTGGATTCAACGATGCAACCACACTATTATAATGTGAACCAGGCTTAAAACTGTCAAGATAATATAAACAACGTGAAAGTCAAAATGAAAATACGTAATCACATTCCAAGAGCGCACGTTTTCTCAATATTAATGGGATTTTCTCTCTTTGTGATTACGAAAAGCTCTTATCCTATTACAGGAATAACGGTTTTTATTGTTCATGTAGAATAGAATAGAATAAGGGAAATTTCTGTAACATGGTAACTACTAACTACACAATTTTCTTGTAAAAAGGATAAAATCTTGTTGTACCTAGCTTTTTGCTTTTGTATCACTTTGTTATAGACAAAGGCACGGCTAATATAAAATTCAAAGGAACAGTTCCGATAAATTCCGTGGCGCCACCCGAATTGGGGATCTGTAGGGCGATTGTCTAAAACCTGCATAAATCATTATTACAATCTCAATTGTTCTGATTGGCTGAATTTGTGCGATTCTTGTTGCAACAATGCATTGTGGCCAATAGTGAGCGAGCATTAACCAATCAGAGATGATTGCGATCGTGACATTGTAGCTGTCAAACAACCGCGGTAGGGCCACTGGCTCAAAATCAGCACTGGCGCTATATTATGTTTTTGTATACCTATGTGCAAGGCGGACATTATGCTGAGTTGGGACTTTTTTAGCTAAACTTGGAGTAGGTAGGTCTTATATCACAAGTAAAGGAATAAATCCCTACCAAATTTCATGATTCTAGGTCAACGAGAAGTACCCTATAGGTGTTCGTGACAGACACAACGAACAGTCGGGCAGATAGACATACATAATATTATAGGCAGCGGAAAAGTGATCCTATAAGGGTTCCTTTTTTCCTTTTGAGGTACGGAACCCTAAACATCGAACGCCCTTGCAGACAATGAACACAGGAAAATGTGTTGTTGCAATTTTATCAGTGCTCAAAAATAAATGATCACATTTTAACAACAATAGCTTCATTTTAATTTGATGAAAGTGCTGCGGGGCGCAATTTCCCCGTAATGTCGGAGTGTAATCAATCAATGTGTAATACTGTGCTGCGAACAAAACGAGCTGTTCAAGCTACACGAATAAAATCAAATATGTATTTTCTTACTTTTTATTTTTTTAGCCAGCCGCTGTTGGTGATATAATATTTATAAGAGTTTCTTCGATGTGCTTGATGCGAATTTTCATATGTCATATTGAAAAATGCGTCAGTAATCCATACTTCCCATAGATATAGATCTAAGATACTTCCATATACTAGCTTGTGCTCGCGGCTTCGTCCGCGTGGACTACGCAAATTTCAAACCTCTATTTCACCCTCTTAGGGGTTGAATTTTTAAAAATCCTTTCTTAGCGGACGCCTACGTCATAATAGCTATCTGCATGCCAAATTTCAGCCCGATCCGACCAGTAGTTTGAGCTGTGCGTTGAAAGATAAGTCAGACAGATCAGCAGATAGCTATTATGACGTAGGCATTCGATAAGAAAGGACTTTTGCAAATTTAACCCCTCTAAGCGGGTGAAATAGGGGTTTTAAAATTTGTATTGTCCATGCGGACAAGCTGTGATAGCCTAGTGGTTAGGACATCCGCCTTCTAATCGGAGGTCGGGGTTCGATCCCGGGTACGCACCTTTAACTTTTCAGAGTTATGTGCGTTTTTATTAATTAAATATCACTTGCTTTAAGGGTGAAGGAAAACATCCTGAGGAAACCTGCATGCGTGAGAGTTCTCCATAATGTTCTCAAAGGTGTGTGAAGTCTACCAATCCGCACATGGCCAGCGTGGTAGACTATGGCCAAAACCCTTCTCACTCTGAGAGGAGACCCGCCCCCCAATTGTGTAAGAATAACCATTTCATGGCTATCGCAATCGTCAAAAAATTCTGCCCTTTGATTGGTTGATTCGCTGTTTACATTTTTTCACAGCCAATCAAAGGGCAGAATTCTTGACGATTGCGATAGCCATGAAATGGTTATTCTTACACAATTGGGGGGCCGTGCATTGTAGTGAGCCGGTGATGGGTTGAACATGATGATGATGATGCGGACAAAGTCGCGAGCATAAGCTAGTTTGCTATAAAGCCTGAGTGTGAATGTGTAAATACTGTGTACGTAAAGGTGCCCCCATCGAGGCAACTGCAATGATATAAAAAGAGCCGTTCAAATACAGGTAAAATGTATTTCCTTTAAACAGGTTGATTGCACACGTGACTTTTTAAAAACTAACACGACGCACTACTTAGGGCGCTTGTGCTTCGTTTTCGCGATTTGTGAAAATACGATTCGAAGTTACCGTCATACAAAACGTGCGTAGTACTTACGTACGCTTGTGTACTTATTCGATTCGTGATTTGACGGATCCGTCAAAATCTGGAAACGAATCGAATACGAATGAGTGGAGAAATACCCTTATCCGTCCAAATTTGCATGCTGTATTCGCTTGTAAATGGAATTGTATGTTGGTCTAATACCTGTTGGCGCTGCGATGAAAGACAGCTGTATGTGTATAATAGTGTGTATATTTTTTATTAGCTGATTAATATACTTTTTCTGGTGTCACTACGCGTATTATTTCGGTTGCTTTCATACCTACGACTTAAATTATGTAAAAAAAATATGTGTATAATTCTGATGTTGACGTTCTAATAAAATAAAAATACAATTAAAATAAACCGTGTAAAGTTTTAAGCATCGACGTACATAGGCAAAAACAACGAAAATTGAAATGGTGGAGGTCTGGTAGGAGGCTGCAATCGTGGCTGAAGTCCTACCGGCAAAGCCGCTAGGCGATACCATTCCCGTACAATGCCGCGTGGATGCCACTAGCCAATCAAGGTCATAGGTTTAGTAAAACTGCCATTCCCCTTCCAACGGTTCTCTTCTGTCGCATGGTGCAACATGCAGCATGTGATAAGCACTACCCGCTCTTCCACTGCATGTATGCATGTATACATGCATGTATACATGCGTGTATACGTGCAGGAAAAGCAATCAAGCACCACCAACACGCAGCACCACAAAAATCTGCCAAAACACACTCGTCGCACTATTCACAGCGACACCGGAGCATCCTCAGGAAACGTAGACCTTACAATTAAATTAAACTTTTGGTTCATCGTAAGTATATCATGGACTTCCGCAAACTAACGCCTGCTTCTATGTAACACCTTTAAGGCTCGGTTGTTTCAAATCGTTTGTTATCGTTACATACATTCGTTAAAATGGTTTTCTTTGACAGTTTGTTCTATAACGCCATGGTTACGGTTACGTGTCTGTTAAAATTTGCAGCAATGTCGCTACGTCGTTAAAATGACCTTGAATGATATTTCGTTTTTAAGTTGAATGGGTCCGTACCCAAAAAACGCATGTGTTCAACCGGCCTTACCTGAAATCTGATCCAGACAGTGTCGCTATAGCCCCAACAGGATTGCAGGGGCATAATTAAATTGTTCAAAGCTTTTGAGGCGAGCGGCATACGTCACTCCCATTAGCTTTAACGTGCTGCCTGGGGCGTACACGACGGCAATTTTTCTGTGAAATATAGGCAACGTTCTATGTACTACCACAGCGTAGATACATGCAGTGAGATCATGAGATGACGTTTTTAATATTTGGACGAGCCGACCACACAGTACAAAGGTAGGTGAACGACTGATTCACTACCTACTTAGTTTAAGTCTCATTTCATTTCAGTTTAACTTAAAAAACTTAGTAGGTAAGTGCCTCCTTAAATCTATCATTTCTGTTCTAATTTACTGTTCCTGGTATCTAGGCAAATTCCAGCTTAGATCTCATCGTTACTTTTTAAGCATGATTGTCGTCACGTTAACTTGTACCATGGATAATTTCTTTTATCCATAGTCCGGCTGACCGGACAACTGAACCGGACTACGGGTAAAAGATCGTCGCTTCTGCGGACCTCTGTTACGAAATTACAAATACTTATGCAAATATCTAAATATATAAAAGGAAAAAGTGACTGACTGACTGACTGACCTACTGATTGACTGACTGATCTATCAACGCACAGCTCAAACTACTGGACGGATCGGGCTCAAATTTGGCATGCAGATAGCTATTATGACGTAGGCATCTGCTACGAAAGAATTTTTGATAATTCAACTCCAAAGGGGGTGAAATAGGGGTTTGAAATTTGTGTAGTCCACGCGGACGCAGTCACGAGCATCTAGTCAAAAATAAAATTCAAAAATAGGTAAAACGTAAAAAATTTTATTTACACACATGGCAACAAACATCAATATAAATTATATATAATTTTTTATAAAATAAATAATAAACTTTATCACTTATAACGTTAGATACTTATTCCTACTAATCACACGATACCTATTACAACCGATAATTCAACTGCTTTATCTAGTGTTGGTGTCTTCTTCTACTATTTCTTTACTTCTTCTCTCTTCTGCCTCAGGTTTAGGTTTATGGACAGCGGGAACTTCAATAGGAGGTGGAGTCATTGGAACTAAGCTACCATCTTCTTCTGCTACCTTCAGACCAATAGTAGCCCCAAGTTTTGCACTGGCTTGTTTAAAAGTATCAGATAATTTCACTTGGACAACATTAATGCACATAGATGTGAGCGCAAGACCAAATACTAAATACAAAATGGATGCCATCATGAACATTGGATGATCAGGGACCATGTCTCCTAAACCAATGGTCGACATTGATATGAAGACGAAATAGAAAGATTCAAAGAAGTTCCAAGACTCCCAAAAATTGTAGCCTACAGCGCCAATGATTATGTAAAATACTAGAATAATTATAGCTACAGATATTGGTAGATTGAATTCGTCATCTATTTCGAAAACTGATGGGGCTGGGGTTTCTGGTTCTGTTTCATTTTCGAAGTCTCTTGGAAGAGTACCAGGTTTTGGTGGTAAAGGTGGCGGCACGTCACTGGATTTCCTCTGTAGAGGTGGAGGTTTATCGCCATCAGGCCTCGGTCTTCCTTCTATATCTTCCTCAGTAAATATCTGAGAAGGCCGGCGCACGACGTCGTAGAACGTATTCAGACCCTTCATTACTTCCTGAAATAGGAATCGTTCCACATTACTTATCTTGAAAAAGAAAAATTTTGTCTACAACAAGTATAAAGGGCTACCGCACACACCGGTCAAGAGTGACACGGACTCGCACACAAAAGGTTCCGTAACATCGTATCTACAAGAAATAACACTTTTTTTGGTGATGCAACCACAATATCACCGTTTTTGGATTTTTCCCTTTATTTGTGCTATAAGACATTGCTACCTGCTAAATTTCATGATTTTAGAATCTAGATCAACGGGAAGTAACCCAAGGTTTTAATTCCCTTGACGGGTCTTAACTCGCACGACAAACAGACACCACGCCATTGTATGGCAGATTGTGATATGTACCTACTTAATAATCTATGTAACATCTCTCTTATACTTACAATCATGCAATAAATGAATAAATCTAAAATCTAATCAGACAGATAACGCAGTGATCCTATAATGGTTCCTTTTTTCTCTGGAGATGCGTAACCCTAAAAATACTATAGTGTACAAAAACATAATATGGCTCGAGGCGGAACCATTATTCATTCCTGACTAAAAGGGCACGGAGCGCTTTGTTTCGTCTGTAAAAGGAGTAATTTGAAACATTTCCTGGGAACAAGATCAGGCGAATTTTCTCTAATAACGTATAGTAACATAAATGTTGAATTAAGTTATGAATATAGCCAATATTGAAACTTAAAATCGTTTTAGTAGATTCCTTGAAGACTCTTCTATAAAGTTTCTATAATAGCTAATTAAGTTTCAGTATTATTAAAGATTTAAAACATAGGAACCTACTTGTAACAATAGTTTATGACTTACTTAAATACCTTGACTAGTATGAACGTTGTGCCTACTTAATTTTGGGTGCAAATTCATTTTTGTTTGCAAACTGAAATGCATAAAAGCGCATTGATCATCTTTATCTTTATAAATGGATCTAGAAACTGGAGAGATTTTAGTAGTAATTTTCCACTTTAACAAAGATTATTAAAATTGTACCCTATATTGGTTTTTATTACCTTTACGGGCTTTGACACAGACACGACAGACAGACAGATAGACAACCAAGTGATCCTATAAGGTTCCTTTTACCTCTTGAGGTATGGCACCCTAAAAAGGGTTTACAGAAATTCTACTAGTAGACTAAAAATTGGACACTGCTTCTGACCTTCTAAAATCAACTAGTATTGGACAAAAAAGATCTGATAGAAAGCTCTCACCTATGTTAGCTCATTTAACTTTGCAAAACTAATACGATATTAAATACCTGCATAGGTGCTGTTCTTCTAACTCGTTTGCAACTTCGTGTATAGTAGAAACGACGAATGAACGCCCAGAAGAACTTGATGATCCTAGTGAACAGCTTGCCGAAGTCAGCTAGCACTATCAAGAACAGCGGTATGCCGACAATAGCGTAAGCTATAGTAGCCACCCGACCGTAGGTTGTTTTTGGAGCTATATGACCGTAACCTGGAATTTAGAAGATCTAGCATAAATTAATCAATATAGGTAAGCATTCTTTATCAATGATACTCAATCTACAGAGTACACAATCTTTAAACGAAACTAAAATAACAGGTCTAAAACTACTGGTATTATTTTCCAAAAAAAACAATTTAAAAGGCATAACACTAAATTTAGATCAGTCAATTTGGTTTAATTGATGAATTTCTAAAAAGAAATTCATAGACACTGGGAAAATTAGAACCAGAGGGACATAAAAACAACTTATTATGCAAATGAGATTTTGGTCGTTTAATTTATGGAATCAAAATGTGAAATTTATAGTGAAAATGAAAGACAATACTTTAATACTTCAAAAATAATTTAATAGAATATTATTTTGGTTAGGTTAGTACATAATATAGGTTCAAAAAATATAGTTGCAGTTAATGTAGAGTGAGTTTTTACATTGAGTACCTAAATAGATGCATTGGGTTAAAAAGGATCTGACATTTAATAAACTGTTGTAATTTATTGTATGAGCAGCAACAATGATAGTCTCATAATCATTGATAAGTGATAACACAAAATATACTACAATAATGAACACAATTTACAAAAAAAGACAGAATATCAACAACTTTTCTAAAATATGAGTTTTTCAGACTGAGTTCTTATTCTTATATCATAACAAAAATATCTTACCAATAGTCGTCACCAATGTCATACAATAGACAAACGAATTCATGAAGTTCCAAGATCTCTGCCCACTATAAGATGTTACGCCAGCTTCATGCGCTGTATGCAATTGATTCTCGAACTCATACAGTTTGTTTCTTGCTAGAGACTTCCAATCTTCCTCCCTGAGGTAATGACTCCCACGCCAAAGACTTTCAATAAAATCTCTTTTCACATTTCTTGTACTACACTTATAAGCATTCTCAAAAGATCCTTCTAAAGCTTTAAACATTATCCCACCTAGACCACACATTATAACCATCAGAAATAGATCACAAAAACATCTATTTCTAAGATATGTTATCTTATCGTATTCTGTTTTATATTCTTGCTTAAATTCTTGCCAGTTTGCGATCAATTTCCATCGTGATCGTGTTATACGTTTAGCTTTAATATCCTTTTCTTTTTCTGGCTTTTTATCCGCACTTTCTTTATTAACTCTCTTTGATAAACTTTTACCTGCAACTGATCGTTTTCTAAGCACAGACTTTGGTTCAATTTCTGTTTTTTGGTCAAATTCTTCAGTTGAAATTTTGTCACTCTCATTTCTGCTTTCTCTTTTTCTTAACAGATTGAGTTTACGAGTTAATTCAGCTGATCGTTCAAGTAAATCGAATTCGTACTCATTTTCACTCGGTGAAGTAGAATAACAGCTAGATGTGTACTCAGATTGGCTTGCCTCAACATATCCCGAACTATGTCTGCTATGCCTTTCATGCTCTAGATTAATAATTTTGGACTTTTCCAAACCAGATAAAATTTCTTTATCGCTAATAATTTGTATAGTTTTTGGACAGGATATACCTCTTGTGTGTCGCAAATTAACTGGCGTTTTATTGGGAGTTTGTAAAGTTCTAGTGTGTTGTTTATATTCAGTTGGTAGTCGTGGATCATCTTTAGGTATCGACAAACTCCGAGCTCTAGCCTTTTGCAATAACTCTATTATTTCCCGACTAGTTTCACTCATTCCTGTTCCTGTTTTATCAAGCCCTCTTGTATCTTCAATTCTTTGAGCAGAATGAGATCTATTTTCTCTTGGGGATCTATTTTTCTTGAACCGTCGCGGTGTTGGTACAATCTTGCGCCGAGTTTCACCAGAATTGGCATCTTGTTGAGTCATTTGGTCTTCACTCATTTCACTTTCGCTAGTTTTACTCTGGAAATATTATTATGAATAACTTTAATTAGTGTATCTTCATTATTTATGTTAAATGTTTGTAATTACATATTTTGTGTTCGTTAACGTTTTAGGGAGCCAATTGGAAATACAATCCTATTATTAAAAGAATTATGATAATCACAAACAACTTTAAATAGAAACTGACCACGAATCTTGATGATGATTTGCTTCTTGCTGGCTTTACCGGTGGCACTTTAGTTTGTGTTTCGGTTGTTGATTTAGGGACCCCTTGTTTTACAACGACTGGTTTAGTGTCAGATTTTCTGCTCGGAGTTCTCACAACTCTTTCTCTTACTTCGACGACTGGTTTTTGATCTTGTGGAAGTTTTTTACTTGGAGTTCGTTCAACTTGTATTACTTTAGTTACAAGCTCTCCAGGTGCAGGTGTAGGTTCTGATTTGCTTACTTTCTTTACCTCTTTTTCTGTGATGATGGGTTCCTCTTTCTTAACAGGTTTAATTGTTTTCGGTTTATCGCTGGTTTCTTTTTTAATTTCATCGGGATAAACCATTTCCTCTAACTTCTTTGCAGGTGCCGGTAAATTTTGTGGAGATTCTTTTTTTGTAGGAGATACTGGAGGCGATAAAGAACTTCTATTCTCTTGTTTTTCTTGAGGTTCTATTGTTATGGAATTTCTTCGATTAGGACCATCATCTTTAGAACTTATGGAATAATTAGTACTTAACAATTTATTTTCAGGATCAATAAAACTTCCTTTTCGTTGCAAATTACATATATCTTCTTTACCGGGTAGTGCAAAAGGTGAAATACTCCTTCGCCTTCGTTCGTTGGCTGCTTGTGCTCTAGCCTCTAAAATTTCATCTGTGTCTAAATCATACACAGGGTCTTTGGCATTAGCTTGTTCTTGAACTAAACGTTTCATTTCTTCATATGTGTTGTCGGCTTCAATTTCCCTTGACGTTCGTTGTGGTTGGTTTTCTTCATCATCAGATGTAGTGTCTTCATAGGGAATGTTAGCCCTGCCTGGTTCAGGAGTTTTTTCACGTTGTCTCGGGTTCTGGCTTCGATTTTTTGATAAATTCCGTCTCTTTCTAATAGACATCTGATGCTGATACGATTCGTTTTCCATATCGTCACGTTTATTTTTGATCGGTGGAAGTGTTGTTTCGGATTCTCTTCGTTCAGGAACTTTTATTGATACAACAAAATTAGAATCACTTTCTTCGTCACTCATCCTGGAAATATGAAAAAAACACTTCTTTTATAAATTGTTCAATTATAATCAGAACTTCACAGCACAACGAAGCAAACTGAATAGATAATAGTGCACATCATAGTATTACAACTGCATATTTGGCAATATGATGAGTATCACTTGCCAATAAAATTGGGTGTTGACATATAAGGCTGGGAACAAATTCAATACAATAGATAAAATGCACTCACCATCAAAAAAATTATCCTTTATCACATCCAGGTCACATTCTATTAAAAGAATCTATTTTCGGCATTTCGTCGCTTAGAACGTAAACAAACATTGCAAATTGAGACCCGATTTGTACTTTTTGGGCAATGAACTCTGTTTTAACACTATTTAAAGGAACTTTTAAGGATACTAGCTGAATATTTGAGTTTTGTTACGTATGAAATGAAAGTGAATTTTCTGTATAAACGTTTAGAATGTGTGGAGACCGAGCCGAAGTGCGCCAAGACGCCATGGCACTGTTCCAAAATTAAAACAACTACAGCTGCGTTTAGTAGGTAGGTACGTTTGCGTGGTTAAAAATATGAACTACAAAACCAGTTAGTCTTGACCTCTGCTAAGAAAGCTAATTGTTCAATTTTATCTCATTACAGAGGTCTTCAATATTGTTTTTATTGTATAGATTACTTACATTTGGATTTATTTACTTATATACATTTGTGATATAGCTATCTGTTTATGTAGGTAGTTATTTTTTTTTTTTGAGATAAAAAAAGAACTACCAGAAACACTATAATGAGTAGTAGTGTAAAAAGTTTATTCAAGTGGATTACAAAATTAACTTTATACTATAAATAGGTAATGTTAAAACAAAATGAAAACCCTGCAATTCTTCAAAGAAAAGGCTTCGTTTAATTTATCTGGCCTTAAACCTGTAGTGGGTATGTACAAAGGGTTGGACAAACACAACACGGTTCTAGAATGTGTAGGAATCATAAATAGTAATATTCCCCTGACCGAATTTCAGTCACAGCAGTCAATCTCAACAGAGACAACCATCCACATGATATCTAGATATGTAGGTATATATAAAAGGGAAGGTGACTGACTGATTGACTGAGTGATCTATCTACGCACAGCTCAAACTACTAGGCGGATCGGGCATGCAGATACATAGATATGACGTAAACATCCGCTAGGAAAGTATTTTTAAAAATTCAACCCCTAAAGGCGTAAAATAGGGATTTGAGATTTGTGTAGTCTATAAGCTAATGCACTACAACTATAGTATGGACAGGGCACACAGTTAATAAACCGATAGACGTTGAAGTCCCAAGGTGCTAGAATGACGACCTCGCACTTGAAAACGCAGCGTTTGCAGACCCCCCAAGCTATACTAGATTCAAGCGGCGCAAGAACACAGCATGTCGAGAACTTATGTCCAACAGTATAGTCTATAGGATGAGGATGGTGATGAAGCATTCGAAAATAACGCTGACGGGCGAGCTTTGATTAGTTACGCACTGTTTGTCAGCGCTGATGATCAGCGTAAGAAGAAAACTAGTCTAAACAAATCGTACGCGAGTATATTATGAACGATCAATGTGACGTACTGAGCCACCTGAGCCCGCCCCGCATCATTTCTGCCCAGATCTTTAAACCTGCATAGAGCTTTATAACGAATTGCGTCTTGTACCCGTGTGTGCTTAAAACAAAGAAATAAAGTTACTTCATTTTCTTTGAGAGCTTTATGCGAGTGCAGTAAAAAAAACTAACGATTGAACATTCTCTGTGCTTACTAAAATAAAAATAAAACACTTTCAGCTAACGCCTGGTAGTATTATGAATACAAATTATCGTTTAAATGCGAGTATTTAAAATTGCTCTGCGTATTATGCCAGGCGCTTTGAAATTTTTAAATCCCTTTTAAAAAGGATAAACGGAACCCATCCTCAAAAAGAAAAAGATGTGTCATTAATTATTTATAACCTATCTCTATGTTTATAACCCACCGTTGACCTACCTATTGTCACCACCCGATTCAAAAAAAGGAGGAGGTTCTCAATTCGACTGTATGTTTATTTTTTCTCTTCAACATCGATTATTCTTGTGAATCGCGTTTTAAAATCATAGCTCTTCACATTACTTTGGGCGCTTTGATATTTTTAAATTTTTGCCACGCGTATTAGCAATTTGCGGGACTTATATCATAAAAAAGGGATTTATTTACCTGTACATAATAAAACAGATTTTTATTTATTTTTGATTTATCGTGCAAAATATCGAAAAAATACGACTCTAGTACGGAACCCTCGGTGCGCGAGTCTGACTCGAACTTGACCGGTTTTTTTTTTTCAGGGGTTATGACATCCCCATTGACACTCTCTACAGAGCCTCTAATGGGGATTTGTGAACTCTTTTTCCACAAATCCTTGCTTTAAAATAAAATAGAAACTACGCACACAATATTTAAAAAAAAAAGTATCCCGAAGCCTATTTCTGAATAATAATAAAAAAGAAACAGGATATTTTTTATCATCACAGCGAGTAGAAGGAATCCGATGATTGAACAAGAGTCGAATTTTAAAATACCACCTTATTGAGAGCAAAAATAGCACCCGAGGGGACATTTTTAAATTAAATAATATAACCCAGACAGGGAAAAAAGTCAATCTTTTGTTTGTTTTGAACTACGTGACTCCAGGCTAAATTATACTGGCTTCCCACGGTGCGTGATTAGGTCGATTAGGACGTCCGCCTTCTAGTAAGAGGCCGGGGGTTCGATCCGGAGCACGTACCTCTAACTTTTCGAAGTTATGTGCGTTTTAAGTAATTAAATATCACTTGCATTGAGATTGAAGGAACACATCGTGAGGAAACCAGCATGCCTGAGAGTTCTCCATAATGTTCTCAAAGGTGTGTGAAGTCTTCCAACCTGCACATGGCCAGCGTGGTAGACTATGGCGAAAACCCTTCTCACTCTGAGAGGAGACCCGTGTTCTGTAGTGAGCTGGCGATGGGTTGATCATGATGATGATGACGACGGCCGACGACCACGGACAGCCACGCGCCGCGCACAAGGCTCGGACGACAAAAACGACGTGGCAGTACCACGGACGATTTTCTTGGTTTTTTTTTCTATACAAGTTAGCCCTTGACTGCGATTTCATCTGGTGGTAAGCGATGATGCAGTCTAAGATGGAAGCGGGCAAACTTGGAAGAGGTATGGAAGTTTCACTAAACCTGTACCCTTGATCGATTTCTAGGCGGCATCGTACTGAAACGTTAAATCGCTTGATGGCATGGCTTTGCCAGTAGGGTGGTAACTAGCCACGGTCAAAGCTTTCCACCAGACCAGACCAGAAACAATTTAGAAATTATAAATTCCCAAATTGTCTCTGCAGGGAATCGAACCCGCGACCTCTACTTATAAGACCACAGCGATCATCACTGCGCCAGGGAGTTCGTCAAGAATCGTCGTCATGAGATACTCTTCCCGTGTTGCGTCGATGGCCGATGCAGCCTGGTCCGCATCCGTCCGCAATGTGACGCACCGTGGGAAGCCGGTATAATGAACAAAACAAGAGAATAGAGATAACTGAACGTCGAAACAATGTTGTTTCAGTATCAAAGTGGCATTTTGATACATTGTCCAGGTCCAATCCAATGTCCAATTCACAGACTACAGTGGTCCAATTTCATTGCATATTTGTGAAACAATGAATAAATGAATGATAGTTATCTGTATTCGTTTTTACTGCATTCGATTTCAAAAAACAAAGTTTATGAATTTACAAAGAACACATTGGTACTGATTCTGATCGCAACTTAGAGTATTCGCATCTTTGTCTTACGAATGTAATAAGAAGAGGACTGACGGACTTTATTTAATTTGAAACTGCCAAACTTCGTGACTTTAGGTAGTGTAAGTCCCGCAAATCGCTAATGCACGTGGCCGCCATTTTAGTGACGTTAGCACTAGACTGAAGTTTCGAGCTGAGGGTATATTTTTATTTCGGCTGACGTCATTTCGATGTTAATGAGAGATAGTTCCAGCGCAATAGCAATTTGCGGGCCTTATGGTAGGTACTAAGTTCAAAGAGCTGCATTGTAATATGGGCCTTTGAAAGTAGTTTCGATAGCTGCAAAGTGTCGCTACTAGATGGCATAAACAGTCGCTTCAGTACTGAGTAAACATACATATCACAAATTTCGTCACTGGCAGCAGGCGAGCCGTAGATTAGTGGTCAGAGCGTCGGGCGCGATCATAGGAGACGCGGGTTCGAATCCTACCGGTCCGCAAATTTTAATTTGTATTTAAAAATAATTTAGACTGCATCATCACTTACCACTAAGTGAGATTGTAGCCAAGCGCTAACTTGTAATCCGTGAAAAGCAAGCAGACAGACAGACAAACAGACACACTGTATGGATAAGTCTCAGCGCATTGCGCACATCAGTACCCTTATTATCAGTACCCTTATTATCAGTACCCTTATTATCAGTACCCTTATTATCAGTACCCTTATTATCAGTACCCTTATTATCAGTACCCTTATTATCAGTACCCTTATTATCAGTACCCTTATTATCAGTACCCTTATTATAAATGCGAAAGTGTGTTTGTTTGTTGGTCTATTGGTTTGTTGGTTTGTCCTTCAATCACGTCGCAACGGAACAACAGATTGCATGTGATTTTTGCAAGGGTATAGTCAAAGACCTGGAGAGTGACAAAGGCTACTTTTTATCCCGTGAAATCAGAGAGTTCCCACGGGATATTTAAAAAACCTAAATCCACGAGGACGAAATCGCGGGCATCCAGCTAGTCGAATATAAAAAACATAAGTAGGTAGGTACCTATGGTGGTATAAATGGTGCCAGCATAAAACATGGCGTTCCAGAATGTCCAGGTGTTCTTCTTCGTGTCGCGGTTGTTGACGTTCTTCTGGTACTCCATGAAGCTCTCCTCGTACTTCTCCAGGTCTTGCTCGATCAGGTCCAGGATATCTGGACTGCTCTGCACAGAAAATACAGTCATTGTAGAGTGAAGAAGTACCTAACACTATCAGACATCGAATTTTTCACATCATCATCATCATCTTGATCAACCCATTGCCGGCTCACTACAGAGCACGGGTCTCCTCTCAGAGTGAGAAGGATTTTGGCCATAGTCTACCACGCCTGGCCATGTGCGGATTGGTAGACTTCACACACCTTTGAGAACATTATGGAGAACTCTCAGGCATGCAGGTTTCCTCACGATGTTTTCCTTCACCGTTAAAGCAAGCAATTTTTCACATATTTATTAATATCTATCTAAAATCTAAATACTTACATAAAAGGAAAAGCTAGCTGACTGACTGACTGGTCTATTAACGCACAGCTGAAATTACTAGACGGATCGGGCTGAAATTTGGCATGCAGCTATAGCTATTATGATGTAGACATCCGCTAAGAATGGATTTTTGAAAATTCAATCCCAATAGGCGTACAAGAGGTTCGAAATTTTTGTGGTCCACGCGGACGAAGTCGCGGGAATAACTTAGTAATAAATAATATGCGATAAGTAAACTTTGTAATAATTATATTAGTTACCTACTGGATGATGCCCACGACTTCATCCAGGTGGATTTAGGTTTTTTGACAAATCCCGTGGGAACTCTTCGATTTTCCGGGATAAAAAGTGGCTTATGTCAATTTCCGGGACACAAGCTACCTCTGTACCTCATCAAAATCGATTAAACTGTTGGGCCACGAAAAGCTAGTAAACAGACAGACAGACGCACTTTCGCATTTATAATATTAGTAGGGATTAGGGAAGTAGAGATACCTCATCATCATCATCATCAACCGATAGACGTCCACTGCTGGACATAGGTCTCTTGTAGGGACTTCCACACGCCACGGTCTTGCGCCGCCTGGATCCAGCGGCTCCGTGCGACTCGTCTGATGTCGTCCGTCCACCTAGTGGGGAGTCTTCCAACGCTGCGTCTTCCGGTGCGAGGTCGCCATTCCAGCACCTTGGGACCCCAACGTCTATCGGTTGTACGAACTATGTGCCCTGCCCATTGCCACTTCAGCTTCGCAACCCGTTGAGCTATGTCGGTTACTCTAGTTCTCCTACAGATCTCCTCATTTCTGATTTGATCACGTAGAGAAACTCCAAGCATAGCTCTCTCCATCACCCGCTGAGTGACTCTGAGCTTTGCTTTTGAGGATATCTACTTACCTCTAAAGAGCTTTGATTCTTCAGCGCAATCTGTATTCGTGTCGCCACCTCCCTCCTCACATCAGTAAGATTTTTGTCATATTGGTCCTCATTAGAACCTGAAAATTAAAAAAATATCTATATCTAAATATATAAAAGGCAAAGGTGATTGACTGACTGACTGACTGACTGACTGACTGACTGACTGACTGATCTATCAACGCACAGCTCAAACTACTGGACGGATCGGGCTGAAATTTGGCATGCAGATAGCTATTATGACGTAGGCATCCGCTAAGAAAGGATTTTTGAAAATTCAACTCCTAAGGGGGTTAAATAGGGGTTTGAAATTTTGAAGTCCACGCGGACGAAGTCGCGAGCATAAGCTAGTACCCATTATGACGCTTAGTCGGCCTCAACGACCGAGACAGTGCTCTACAAATCTGCTGTCTCCTTCTAAAGATCGATGTTCATCACTTTTGGCCGCGTACTGTACTGCCATATTATATTACTATCTTATGCCCACGACTTCGTCCGCGTGGACTATAGGTATGAATTTCAACCCCCTATTTTACTTCCTTAGGGGTTGAATTTTCAAAAATCCCTTCTTAGCGGATGCCTACGTTATAATTAGCTATCTGCATGCTTAATTTAAGCCCAATCCGTCCAGTAGTTTGAGCTGTGCGTTGATAGATCAGTCAGTCAGTCAATCAGTAAGACAGTCACATATTCCTTTTATATAAATACTACTAGCCCGCAACTTCGTCCTCTTGGATTTAGGTTTTCAAAATCCCTTGGAAACCCTATGATTTTCCGGGATAAAAAGTAGCCTATGCCACTCTCCAGGTCTTTAACTATATCCATAGTCCATACAACCACGCCAGTCCGTTGGTCCGTTGCGGCGTGATTGAAGGGCCATAATAATAAACCTGAAGCTGTGATAGCCTAGCGGTTTTTACTTTTTATCCCGGAAAATCAGAGTTCCCGGGATAAAAAGTTTTTAAAAACGAGATTTTTAAAAAACCTAAATCTACGCGGACGAAGTCGTGGGCATCAGCTAGTGACTAATATTCCCCTTTCCTCTCCAACTAAGCTAATTACCCTAAGTTTTTGCTAGCGTTTGCGTTCTGGTAACACGATGTATGTATTGTTAAAAGGGTTGTGAGGCATTTCCCGAATAACTTGCATCCGGTATCCGGATATCCTGGAAATTTTCCAGTGCTGCCCGACTAAAATAGGCGTTTATTTATTAAAGTTTATGCAATAGATAGCACCGCAGGAAGCCTAATGAGTTAACTAAAAGTTGTTTAACTAAATTTTGCTTTTCCACAATGTGGGATGGTATTCATTAGATTTAGAAAGTTCTATTGCAATTATAAAAGCTTGATGTTCTATACAGAAATGAAATTAATAGTGATAGCCTAGTAGTTAGGACGTCCGCCTTCTAATCGGATGTCGGGGGTTCTATCCCGGGCACGCACCTCTAAATTTTCAGAGTTATGTGCGTTTTAATTAATTAATTAATATCACTTGCTTTAACTGTGAAGGAAAACATCGTGAGGAAACCTGCATGCCTGGAGTTCTCCATAATGTTCTCAAAGGTGTGTGAAGTTTACCAATCCGCACATGGCCAGCGTGGTAGACTATGGTCAAAACCCTTCTCACTCTGGGAGGAGACCCGTGCTCTGTAGTGAGCCGGCGATGGGTTGATCATGATGATGATGAAGTTTTGTTCGCGACAGGTCGACATGGCAATCGGGGCATGAGGTGAGTCGCGCTCACCCGCACTGTAGTTTTAGGGTTGCACGAGTCCATATCGACTGCGTTTATCGATCGTTGGCAATAAATCTACCGCTTGTTTTGAACCTTGAGTCTTAAATTTCATGAGAAGAATAATAAGAGTAGAATAGAATATATTTTTATTCAAGTAAACTTCTACAAGTGCTTTTGAATCGTCAACTAGTTTAATTAATAATAAATAATAAATAATAGTCATAATAATAATTTACCACTGGTTCGGAATGCCGTAAGAATAGGTAGGTATATTCTTAAGAATTTTTAAAGAGTGCAGGTATGATGCAAAGGAATTTCCCAACACTCAGCTCTTAGCGTGAGCTGTTGCTTTAAATAAGATATTGTTATTCATATTTAAAACACCACGGGTGCGTTTCCATTCTACATCACGTTTTGACGTTCCTCCACGCGATCTTTGGCTTCCTAATTATAACTTGTCTCAGAGGACTATGGATAAAATCAGAAAATCATGAATGTGATGTCTCTGATAAACTTAGGAAATGTAATTTTCAATACCTTTACCGTATTTTTTTGTTAGGGAAATGCACGACACGGTTTCAAAGCGCAAAAATAGTGTTTTGAATTTAGATGCTAGGTCTGTTCAAATTTCTTTACATTAAAATAAAAAGGGCTTTCTTTACCTGTAGGTACATTCAAAAACAGATTGTTTTTTTTTTTATGCATAATAGTTTTTGAGTGGTACGGAGGACTCGAAGCGCGAGTCTGACTCGCACTTTCTTTTCTAACAAAAATTAAAATATCGTATGTGACAATGGAAACGGTGTAACAACATCATCCGTCTTCCGTCACGGTTATATTTTCTGTGAAAAATCCTCGCAAAGCCGCGCGGAGAGGGATTTTAAAGCCCTTACCTACCGCGGATAATAAATGAAACACATTTCGCTTGCCTTACTTGATAAACGCTAGCCTACTTTCCATAAAAATATTTTGCTATACGATTCAAATTTCAAACTTGTAAGTAATGTGAAACCATCTGAAACCATAGTCGACAGTTGTCGATGGTTTCAGATCGTTTCACATTCAGTTCAGTCAATGGCGGGCATTGACCCCAGTTTTGCACGCTATACATTGCGGGTTTGAAAAAATACTAAATCACAAAAACTACAAAATGAGGCAAATGGTTATTGGTATTGGATTGACTTCTAGCGTTAGTCAGATGTTTTATTTGCAACTAGCTGATGCCCGCGACTTCGTCCGCGTGGAATTAGGTTTTTTATAAATCCCGTAGGAACTCTTTGTTTTTCCGGGATAAAAAGTAGCCTATGTCACTTTCCCAGGTCTTTATCTATACCCATGCCAAAAATCACGTCAATCCGTTGCACCGTTGCGACGTGATTGAAGGACAAACCAACAAACCAACAAAAAAACACACTTTCGCATTTATAATAAGGGTACTGATATATCGTAAACTTTTATAAAATTATAGGATTTTTTTATATTTTTTGTGTTTAACGCTAAGTATTTGCCAGCGTTCTGGTTACACCCTGTACGTAAACCACCGGTGCAGTGATGTGTATTTGTGCTAGCATGTTAATTACATCTAAGTACATCTAAGTACGCTACCTTCTTAGAGTCACAGTCTAAACACAACAGTGGGTAGGTATATTAGTTAATATTGGTCTCTTTTTACCCGACTGTGGCGAAGACCAAACGAGGGTAATGTGTTTGTTTCCTATTCGTTGGACAGATTCAATGCAATCTGGTATTTGACAGCTAGTCAAATCAGTAACTTTTTATCAAACGTCAAAACGTGCGCTTATTATCCGAGATTCTATGAAATATCGGTATGTGACGTCACAATCATTTGACGCACTTTTTTTAGTTTAATCGATAATTTCAAATAGTTATCATACATAGGACGTTTATTTAACCTATTTTGGGAGACCCTCTATTTATATTCACTGAGAAATAATTTACCTAAGTTATTTATAAGTTATTTATAAGTTGCCTGGAAACCTCCTCATTCATTTTGTTTTATGGTGATAAATTAGATCAAAGACTACACTCCTACTTTTGACATGACAGCTGACACACAATATTTTTTCTGGCCTAACTGATATTTTTACTTTGTGTTCACCCTATCTCGTTCCTCGTATTTGTAGTGCCGCTTGTATCCGGGTACAGGATGTAGCTGACCCAGCCTGTATCCGGGTACAGGATGTAGCTGAGCCAGCCTGTATCCGGGTACAGGATGTAGCTGAGCCAGCCTGTATACGGGTACAGGATGTAGCTGAGCCAGCCTGTATCCGGGTACAGGATGTAGCTGAGCCAGCCTGTATCCGGGTACAGGATGTAGCTGAGCCAGCCTGAGCCGCTAAGCCCAGCTACACAGTGTACGGGGGAAATTGGAATCATTCGCCTATAGGTATATTCAGTGGCGTGCAGTTCATAGAGGCATAAACGCACTGCTTACCCTCATTGTAATAAATCAATGCTTATTTTTCATTATAACCTGCCGTAAAATAAGTTCATACCTAAATGCATACCCTGGCTTGAACTCCTGTGCACCTGGGTATATTATGTTACGGTATTCAGGAATCAGGATATAACAGGGTGTAATCAGAACGATAGCAAAAACTTACGTTATTGTTATACTACCTAAACACAGTCCAATACCAATAACCATTTGCCTCATTTTGTAGTTTTAGTGATTTAGTATTTTTTAACCCCGCAATGTATAGAGTGCAAAACTCGGGTCAATACCCCGACGCAACGTTCGTTGACCTCTAGCGTCAGTTAGATATTTTATTTGCAATATATCGTAAACTTTTACAAAATTATAGGATTTTTTTATATTTTTTCGCTTTTTTTTGTGGTATCATATTAGTAGGTAATCATCAGTACTATCACCTGTCTTCATTTTTGCTACCATTATAGTTACATCCCTGTATGTATTATGCGTACAAAATGACTTCTCACGCGCCTTTTTAACTTTTTATATCAATTATCATGTCAATAGTACGATTTTAGTCCTTATTTTTAAGGTGAACCGTACTTTTGACATGACAGATAAAATGGCGCGTGATAAGTCATTTTGTACGGACTATAAAACATAAATTATGGATAGCGAAACTGTAGCAGACAGACAAACAAACTTTCGGATTTATAATATTAGTACAGATTTGAGTGTTAAGCTCGTAAAATGTTGTTTATAAGCCATTACAGTACGGAGCATGTAAATTGGGGTGTTAACATCTAAGTGGCCTAGTTTGGATTTTCACAGCGTATACAATTAGGTGGAGGTGCGTTACTATGCTTCACTTGCCTTTGAACCACACAATATGGCTCTTATATTATTGCCTGTAGTTTTTAACCGACTTCAAAAAAGGAGGAGGTTCTCAATTCGTCGGATTTTTTTTTTATTTCCCCGATTACTCGAAGACGCCGGGACCGATTATGAAAATTCTTTTTTTGTTTGAAATTCTTCAAAATTGGTCCCATTTAAATTTGGTGAAGATCTGATGAACATCTTCGAAGATAGATAATGGAACTCCTCAACGGATAAGAGTAAATTGCTCGCGATCAGTGTAATAGCTTAGTAAACAGTAGATTTTTAACCAGGCATAGCATATTTTAATACCATGGCGCCACTAAAAATTGTGAAATAAAAAAAAATACAAAAAAATAAAAACCGACTTCAATACAAAAACACTAAAAATTAAAAAATAATTTAATTTATTAGCGAATATATTATGTATACAAGAGTTAATATAGTTCCTAAATAATATTTTTTGGGGTCGGTGCCATAATATATTCGGTAATAAATTAAATTATTTTTTAATTTTTAGTGTTTTTGTATTAAAGTCGGTTTTATTTTTTTTTGTAATTTTTTTTTAGATTTACGGAACGCTAAAACGCTTGGTGGCACGGCTCTGCCGGTAAGGTGGTAACTAGCCACAGCCGAAGCCTCCCACCAGACCACTAGGCATATTTTCGTAATATTAGCTCAGAGAAGTGAATAAATTATTTCCTGTATAATTGAATTACATGTTGTAATTTGGTTCCAATTAATTTTAATCTCTTAATAACTTTCTCAAGTTATCTAATGAGACTTCTGAAACCGGAGATTGGATTTGATTTGACGAAAGCCGCAGCTTTTAACTTTTGTAAGACAAAGTTGTTGCTTAAATTGGAAAAGTGTCCCCTGAGGGTTTTATTTATCGTTCTAATTTAACTGTTTTTTTCGTTTTAGCTTCACTTCATTTCGTTTGAGTTAAGTTTAAGTATATGTCTACCTCGTAATCCTATCATATTTTCTGCTGCTAAAGAAATTTATTATCTTTTTTATACATTATTTTAAGTATATAAAATTCCTTCCTTCCTTATAAAAAGCCCTTACTGATTGACTGACTTATAATATATCAACGTACAGCCTAAACCTCTGTTCCTTAAAACATGAAATTTGGAGGGTCTATTCTTTATAAAGAGTAGGTATCCACTAAGAAAGGATTTTTCGAAATTCCACCCCTAAGTGGGTTAAATGGGGGATGGATGTTTGTATGAAAGTCCGTCATTTTTAAAGCAACATCGATGAAAATTGGTATTTGGGTTTTCGGTCATAAATGAAGGAATGAGTCAGGATTTTTGGAAATTCAACCCCCACGTGGATTTTCTAAATTCCACCCTAGCGAAGCCGGGGCGGATCAGTTTAGATTTTGAATGTATACTGATATTATAAATGCAAAAGTGTGTTTATTTGTTTGTTGGTCCTTCACACCATAACTGAGCAACCAATGGACTTGATTTTTGGCATAGAAATAGTTGAAAGGAAGGACGGAGAGTAACAGGCTACTTTTTATCCCGGAAAATTAAAGAGTTCCCACAGGATTTTTAAAACCTAAATCCGCGCGGGCGAAGTCGCGGTTCTCGTTGGTAATCGTTGCAATCCGAAGTTGCAATCACGCGTTCTGTCTGCCCAAGTCCTTAAAGTGTGAGCCGCCATAAATTAACTTTTGAATAAATTCAATAAATGATTCGATAAAAAATAACTGAAACATTCGAGAGTATCATTTATATTGGTAGTCGGTACTGCGGTGCGTACTGAATACGTTAATTTGCATATTATATTTCATTTGATTGTGAGCTCAAAAAATTCCGAAATTGCTTCAGTCGATAACAAAGAGAGATAAAAATTCCAAATATTTATATAATGTATTTTTTAAATCTTTTTTAAGGTTCTGTACCTCAAAAGGAAAAAAGGAACCCTTATAGGATCACTTCGTTGTCTGTCTGTCTGTCGTTTCGGTCAAGAAAACCTATAGGGTACTTCCCGTTGACCTAGAATCATGAAATTTGGCAGGTAGGCAGGTCTTATAGCACAAGTAAAGGAATGTATCCGAAAACCGAGGATTTGTGATTACATCACACAGAAAAAAATTTAAATGTGGTAAAATTTTCAACGTAAGATAACTATACCGAGTGGGGTATCATATGAAAGGGCTTTACCAGTACATTCTAAAACTGATTTTTATTTATTTTTAAATTGTTATTATACTTAAAACTAGCAAAGGACATGGATTTTACGTATTTTAAAAGACCCTCTATTTAACAATCACTGAGAAATACATTATTTTTGGTAAAGGCGAATACCGTATTAATAACTTCCTTGTTTTTGAAGTCGGTTCATAAAATCGTATGCAAATAAAAAAAGCGTAACGTATGACCTACGTCCGTCCGTTATTATTGTGAGGACAAGATTTAACTGTCGGTTGGTTACGGGCAATAAAGCGCGGAAACTCGTAAATACACTCGTTATTTTCCCATAAATACGATATTACACTATACTGAAATACTGCCTGAATATTATTGTTGGGTTTAGTAAGTAATAAAAAGTTTTTAAGACTGATCATTGGTGGATCTCCCAAGCGATCGATACTTTTCAGCAGTATGAACAAGCTCGGTAACATCTAAACACACAATCCTGGCACAATTCCTTTCTTCACGATATTCCAAAAAAAACTTCGAAAGATTGAACCCGACTTCAAAAGCACTGAAAAGGATTGCGATAATTTTTAAATGAACACTTTGAAACTAATTTATTCTTAACTAGCTGATGCCCGCGACTTCGTACGCGTGGATTTAGGTTTTTAATAATCCTGTGGGAACTCTTAAATTTTCCGGGATAAAAAGTAGCCTATGTCCTTCCCCGGGTTGTAAACTACCTCTGTACCAAATTTCGTCAAAATCGGTTGAACGGTTGAGCCGTGAAAAGCTAGCTGACAGAAAGACAGACAGATACACTTGTACATATGTACTTTGAAACTTATTTATTCTAATCTAAACCAATGAACAAAAATCTAAACTTATAATAATAAAGCCATTTATACCCTTGTCTATGTGTGACCCTTTGTCCCTTTCTAATTGGGTGAACACGTGTTACTCATTTCCATGTAGGACGACATATTTTGACGACCTCCCTGGCGCAGTGGTAAGCGCTGTAATCTTATTAGTGGAGGTCCCGGGTTAGATTCATGGCAGGGATTTGGAATTATAAAATTTCTAAATTTCTAGTCTGGTCTGGTGGGAGGCTTCGGCCGTGGCTAGTTACCACCCTACCGACAAAGCCATGCCGCCAAGCGATTTAGCGTTCCGGTAAGATGCCGTATAGATACCAAATGGGCATGGGTTTAATTAAAACTGTCATACCTACCTCCCTTCCAGATTAGCCCGCTTTCATCTTAAACTGCATAGTCACTTACCATCAGGTGAGATTGCAGTCAAGGGCATTACTTGTATCTCCATCCATGGGCTTGACTAACAAAAAAAAATTAAACTCAAACAGTTTAGGAATAATTTTCTTTCGCAATATAATTATGAACCCGTAATAGAAATAGTCAGGAACAGAATAACAAGCAACACGCGCTCTGGCATAGTATAAAGGCGACCCCCAAACACAGGTAGCACAGGATCGGTACCGTGCGGCACACGACGAACATCAGAAATGTCGCTCCCATCACCAGGTACTCACGAACCGAGTACACTTTTGTGGCACGTCTACCCGAACATAATATATTGGGCTCCTTGTATGCTGCAAGCAATCCAAACTATAGGTGCAGTAGGCGGCCGAAAGTAATGTGCATCTACCTTTTGAAGGAGATAGCAGATTACTGATTCTGTGCACTCCTAAATTTTAGAGTATTCGCATCCTCTTCTTACTAATGTAATATGAAAAGGACAGGACAGACGCAGTTTGACAGTTTTAAATTTAATTTTTAGATGGTTAACCCCGTGATTTTAGCGCACAGTCGCGAGCCTTTAAAATTTAGAGTCCTTAAAATAATGTAAAGTTTTTTTAGCATTGTTAAAAAGAAAAGGATGCAGATACTCTAAATTTAGTTTAGAGAAAGACAACGGAATCAGTGCCTTGTGTCTGTCGTTAAGACCGAAAAATTTCGTACAAAATGATGACAAAATAACACTGTAGTACGGAACCCTCGGTGCGCGAGTCTGACTCGCACTTAGCCGGTTTTTTTTAATAAAAATAGCGAGCAAACGAGCAGGCGGGTTACCTGATGTTAAGATTATGAAGAACTCTCAGGCATGCAGGTTTCCTCACGATATTTTTCTTCACCGTTAAAGCAAGTGATGTATTTATTTGCTTAAAACGCACATAACTCCGAAAATATTAGGGTGCGTGCCATGGTAGATCATCATCAATATCATCAACCGATAGGCATCCATAGCTGGACAAAGGTCTCTTGTAGGGACTTCCACACGCCACGGTCTTGCGCCGCCCGCCCGCCCGCCTAAATCTAGCGGCTCCCTGTGACTCGTCTGGTGTCGTCTGTCCACCTAGTGAGGGGTCTTCCAACGCATGGTAGAAGATAAAACTTACTAGGCATGGTTTGAGATTTTTTCTATTTTTTGGCAATTTTAAAGTACTTTTATACTTCCATATTTTTAATAATATTTTCACGTTCTTTCGTGTGCCGACTGAAAAATTGCTAACAATAACAATTATTGTTGTAAGACGCCCGGTAAAACTTGTGACCACATTTTTTTCTGTTTGTTGTTCTAAGGTTTGTCACATCGTCATCTATCAATCAACTGTCAATAGTCTGCGCCACTGACCTCTACCTAACACAAGCACGCTGGACTTGCTATTGCCGATCTGTTTTAAAGCAACTTGATTATCGCCATTTTAGTTTTATGCATAGAGTTAATAACCACATCACTGGTTTTATGTGATGAAACATCGATCATAATATGGTCGGCATTTTTTTTTAAATCGATCAAGTGCGAATCAGACTCGCGCACTGAAGGTTCCGTAATCCGTACTACAGTCGTATTTTTTCGACATTAGGTATGCACGATAAATTAAAACTATTACGCATACAAATAAATAAAAATCTATTTAAGAATTTACAAGTAAATCCCTTTCATGTGATACCCCATTTGGTAGGCATATTAATATTATTTTTCCCCTTATGTGCGCTATTATAAGACCTACCTACCTGCCAAATTTCACGATTCTAGGTCAACGGGAATTACTCTTTAGGTTTCTTGACAGACACGTCAGACATACAGACAGAAAGAAAGACATACGGCCATTTAAAAAAAAAAAAATTTGTGATAATAGAAATACCTACATATTCTGGGAAAATTTTAACTCTCTGCCTATTACGGTTAACGAGATACAACTCGCTGACAGACAGACGGACGGACGGACGGACGGACAGCGGAGGCTTAGTAAAAGGGTCCGTTGGTACACATCTGTTATAGAACCCTAAAAACCATCACAAATGAAATCCCACATTTCGATATTTATTCAGGCTTGTGAAAAGAAAGCAATACACATTCAAAACTGACTGTTTATTCACATTCACTGACTGTATATTTTGTAACTAATAAACTACTAAACAGTTCCTAAAATGTAGCCATTTATTTGCATAAATAACATCACTGCATACTATAAACATAGTTATGTATAATACTATACTCTAATATTTAGAGCCTCGATAGCTCAACGGTTAAAGGAGTGGACTGAAAACTGAAAGGTCGCCGATTCAAATCCCACCCGTTGCACTATTGTCGTACCTACTCCTAGCACAAGTTTTACGCTTAATTGGAGGGGAAAGGGACGTCAGCAATTAACTTGGCTAATATTCTTTTTAAAAAAACGCGACACGTCGAGATGGCAATCGGGGTATAAGGCGAGTTGTATGTATTGAAACCTTATGTGATGCCCGCGGCTTTGCCCGTGTGAATTTAGGTTTTTAATATCCTGTGGGAACTCTTAAATTTTCGGGGATAAAAAGTACCTAGCCTATGTCCGTCCCCAGGATGTAAGCTATATTTGTACCAAATTTCGGCAAAATCGGTTGAACGATTGGGCCGTAAAAAGCTAGCAGACAGACAGACACAGACACGTTGATGTGACAGACAGATTAGTTATTGCAGCTAAAACTAGTGACCAAACCACTTTTTGCTCGTCGTCAAAAATACAAAGTGATTCTTCGAAAACAATTTGGCCGTAGGTTTAAACTTCCCTTGAGTTTGACTGACTGACTGGATGACTCGAGTGTTATTTTGGTATGTTACCGCATAATTATGTTTACTCATATTATTACGACGAGTTATGAAAATTGACGCGAAGGTGGGAGTAAACAACATTTCACTTGGCTGCCTAAGCCTTGAGACTCTCATGTAACTTGTAAATAAGTAAGTTGGTATAGGTACTAACTTATTTCTATTCTCTACATTAGTATTTTTTTTTCTTTTATTAAAGAATATTAGCCACCTTTCCTCTCCAACTAAGCGTCAAGCTTGTGCTAGGAGTAGGTACGACAATAGTGCAACGGGCGGGGTTTGAACCGTCGACCTTTCGGTTTTCAGTCCACATCCTTTACCCGTTGAGCTATTGAGGCTATAAATAAAAGTATAAAACAAACTTGTTTAGATCTTTTAAACTATGCAACGGATTTAAATGCGGTTTTCATCAATAATAGAGTGATTCAAGAGGAAAATTTTATAATTTAATTAACTTATGCTCGCGACTTCGTCCGCGTGGACTACACAAATAAACTCCTTTTTCACCCTCTCAGGGGATGAATTTTCAAATATCCTTTCTTAGCGGATGCCTACGTCATAATCTGCATGCCAAATTTCCGCCCGATCCGTCCAGTAGTTTGAGCTGTGCGTTGATAGATCAATCAGTCAGTTAGTTACCTTTTCCTTTTATATATTAAACTAGCTTATGCTCACGTCTTCGTCCGCGTGGATTACACAAATTTCAAACCCCTATTTCACCCGCTTAGGAGTTAAGTTTTCAAAAATCCTTTCTTAGCCTTTCTTTCTTCTTTCTTGTTCATTGTTTTATACCTATATCAATTATAAACCTAGAGAATGGGAAGACAAACCGATATAATAGTTATAATACCTACTCAGTTTTGAGCGCAGCTTAGGTAGGTAGTTACAATATCAAATAATGTAGTAATTACACTCCTACGTTTGTATGAAGAAAGCACCGAACTGCGTTACGTAAGTTCTACTTATTATAATATATTCTGTGACTGCGTCCTCTTAAGAGTAGGTATTTATGACACGGTAGAGAGAGATGTTGTGCCTGGAATTTGTTTTGAGGGCGACAAGTTATCTATTTTTACAAGACCGTCCAGAAATGTGTGTTACATACAAAAATAACCACGCACGTTTACCGAGTTGACATTTAGTTACGGTGTTTTATTTAATTTGAAAGGTTTTTTCACCTTCTCATTTCGATGGCAAGCTCGCTAACTATACCTCCTCATAACCCCATAAGAAAGCTCAGAGTCACTCAGCGAGCGATGGAGAGAGCTATGCTTGGAGTTTCTCTACGTGATCAAATCAGAAATGAGGAGATCCGTAGGAGAACCAGAGTAACTGACATAGCTCAACGAGTTGCAAAGCTGAAGTGGCAATGGGCAGGGCATATAGCTCGAAAAGCCAATAGACGTTGGTGTCCCAATGCGCTAGAATAGCGATCTCGCACCATTTTCATATTTCGCAAATCCTTGTCCACCGAATTCTATTGGTTAATTATTGCACAGCTCCGCTCCTCTGTTCTCCGCACCAGTGGACAGGCAGCCTTATGGGAGCGGATGATGATGGTGCTTGGAATTGAAATATTAATAACAATTTATGGTTACCGAAATAATATGCTACTCCCGCGCAAAGTACGGCAAAGAAAATTAATGGCCGAAATTTTCAATATCATTTAAAAATACACCGCCGTAAGCTTTTTATAAAATATTTTTTTAGTAAAGTGACTCACTTTTCCGAAAACGTTTTATTATGATGAAACATACTTTCGATAATATACTCGAAGGAAGATAGGTATTTTTCTGTAATATAAAACTCTTCACATAATGCAGGGCTGCCGCCTGCCTGCCTCTATTTATTTTATACTAGCTTATGCTCGCAACTTCGTCCGCGTGGACTACACAAATTTCAAACCCCTATTTCACCCCTTAGGGGTTGAATTTTCAAAAATCCTTTCTTAGCGGATGCCTACGTCGCTCAAACATTACACTCGTTTTTTTGGACAGTCGTGAAAAATATCAAAAACTTTTCCGGAAGTAGTTCTTACTTTGATTGCGAACCCTTTAAAGGGGCGTGTACATTTTCCAATATTACAGTCGTGTGAAAACCCCACGTTGCCTGTTTAATAGCGCTTTTATGAAGCGCCTCATTTTGTGGAAACACTTTATTATAATGAAATACACGCGCGAAACCAACTCAAAGGAAAATACTTAGGTGTGAAATAAGCCATAAAATACTTTAACTTGTCATAATAAAATTAAAGAGCTTTTTAAGGTTCCGTAGTAAACACCGTAACAAACGTCCGTCCGTCCGTCCTCGCTTAATCTCAGAGCCTATTAGTGCTAGAAATCTGTAATTTGGCATGGATATAAAAATCACGCCGGCAAAGTGGTGAAATAAAATTGTGATAAATAATTTTTTTAGGGTAGCTCCCTACATGTAAAGTTGGGATAATTTTTTTTTCTCGTCTGGCCCATAGTGTGGGGTGTCGTTGAATAGGTCTTTTAAAAATGCTGTATAATAATATAATCAATTTTAAAGGAAAACTATCATGGCTAAGTTGTGACTACGGAACCCTACACTGCGCATGGCCCGCCACGCATTTGGCCGGTTTTGATTATATAAGTATAGATATATAATCCGGCTGTACTCACGTGCCTATAATTTTAGTCGACGAAAGCCCGACTAGTTTCGAACCCATCCGGGGTCCTTTTTCACAGTCGGGCTTACGTCGACTAAATACGTGAGTACAGCTGGATCTATCTGTATTCATAACAAAATGACGCCCGCGGATTCGCCCGTGTGGTTTAGGTTTTTAAAAATCCCATGGGAACTTTTGATTTTCCAGGACAAAAAGTAGCCTATCTGTGAAGCCATTCCCTGGGATGCAAAGTAGGTATACATCTATACCAAGTTTCGTAAAAACATACTTAATAAAAAACCGGCCAAGTGCGAGTCAGGCTCGCGCAACGAGTGTGCCGTACTACAGTCGTATTTTTTTGACATTTTGCATGATAATTCAAAAACTCTGATTCATAAAAATAAATAAAAATCTGTTTTAAAATGTGCAGTTGAAGCCCTTTTATATAATACCCCACTTGATATAGTTATCTTACTTCGAAAATTTAAAATATTAATTTTCAATTTTCTTTTGTGTGATGTAACCACAAATTCACGGTTTTCAGATTTTTCCCCTAATGTCTGCTACAAGACCTACCTACCTGCCAAATTTCATGATTCTAGGTCAACGTGAAGTACCCTGTAGGTTTCTTGACAGACAAACAGACAGGCAAACAGACAACAAAGTGATCATATAAGGGTTCTGGTTTTCCTTTTGAGGTACGGAACTCTAAAAATTGATCAACCTGAATGACTGTTAGGTAAATTGCTAAATTATGTTAGCATGGCTAATTAATTCATGTAGATCATCTATCACTTACGACAAGTAAGTACCTAGATCTTTGGCGTCTAGACACTTGTGTTTACGCCAAGAGTTTAGGTATTACATTTCCGATTTGGCTAAACCGCAAATAAGAGGCCATTTTCCTAGAAAGTATGAGATTCTCAAATTTTCTAACAGTTTCTAGTCATTCTGGGTAGGTAAATAATATTAGATTTTACCAAAGTGAAAATGGTAGAAAAGTAATAATTTGGAGCATCAATAATAAGGAAGAGAAATTTAGTTTATAATATTTATGCACGTTACAAGTATAGTCCGGGACTAGGGTTGCCAGATCTTAAAACCGAAAAGCCGAACAGACCAGCCAGTTTAACCCGACATTTGGGTAAAAAGGCCGGACAATCTTAATTTTTCAGTCTTAGTATAACACAAAAAAACAAGGCTTTTATATTTTATAAGTACCTTAAAATCTCCTCAAATTCGAATAAAAGAACAATAAAATACATGGACCAAACTTTTTTTAATAATCACTTATTAATACTACTTATTTGAATTAAACAAAATTAGACAAACCTAATGAATGAACGAGTCCTATTTAAATAATCATCATTCTTCACACCTACTATTATTGCAAAATGTAAAAAATGGTCAGATTTAAAAAGCCTAACAAAAGCCGGACAGGCCGGACACCGACTAATTTGGCCGTACATGCAACCAAAAAGCTATGACTATGTCTGGCTTTATCCGGACGCCTGGCAACACTATCCGGGACAGAGGTTATCGGGGCACAGAGTATCGGGGTATGAGACAGGGGAACGTCCCGCACACCCGCACGTTCCCCGCGCTCGCCAGCACCGGATTAGCACGAAGGCTGTGCGGGTGTGCGCCCCAATTGCTATTTCTTCCTGTCGCGTACTATAGGTACCTAGTCTGTAGAAATTGCAAACAGTAGTTATGTTATTTTTCCATAACTAAAACCTGTGGAAGGATTTTTCAGCGATATCACCCATAAGGGGCTAAAATAGATAATTTTTGAAGTAGATAATTATGCCTATGTAGATTGTAGTAAATATGCACATTTAAAAAATAGAAAAGAATGAAAGATTTTTTTTATTGAAAATATTACAGCCTTACTTATCTAATTACTGGGTATACAAATCATGCCCGCTTGGAATGGTGCCAAGAATACTGGCTGCATTTCCGCGCTGGACAGCCAGGCTGATCCGTTAATATCGATAAATATCTCGACTGCCAAAGAGTGACAAAAAAAAAAAGCTTTAAAAAACCGTTGCGACTGCTGTCAGTTTGTGTGATCAAAAAAAACATTTTCGTTATTGAAACTGAGCTATTTTTATTGACATTTCGTCCATGACTTCGTTTATTTTTATATAATATATTATTTTTTACTTCTTGTAAAATATTATATTATTTGGTGAAACATTTTTAGGGAAAAACGCTGCGTATTCGTTAGGTAAATGGAAGGTAGGTATTGAATTTTATTCGAACTTTTATAATATTTTGAACATTTTATCTATAAAATATAAAAATAAGAACTCTGTAAAAATATCTGGATTTGGAATGGCGAAAATAGTACGCGATAGGTTGAGATGGCAATCGGGGTATGAGGCGGGGGGACGCCCCGCACACCCGCAAGTCACCCGCGCTCGCCCGCACCGCCTTTGCGCGGGGGCTATGCGGGTGTGCGGGACTTTCCCTCCCCGATTAAATATAAATACGTATTGCTGAAATGTCTGTACGTACGACAGCACCTAATTGGTTTATTCATTTTTTGTTGTGTTTTTTTACTGTCGTCTGTCAGGACAATGTTTGTATGAAAGAAAATTTTTGGAAAATCCACGGAAAAACAGTTCCTGCGGGAAGCGGACGAAGACGCGGGCAACAGCTAGTTTACAATAAATTGCTTTTACTTTGATTATATCTAATTTACTGAGCTTTCGAACTAATATCAGTGCATGTCGTTATCTCTTATCATCAATTAAGTGTACCTATCGAACTCATTGTAAAACACTTTGAAAGCTTCAATATCGATGTAATTAGTAATAATTAGTAATTTCAGTTTTCAAAGTAAGATAACTAGACCAAGTGGGGTGTTATACGAAAAGGCTAAAAGCCTTTTCGTATACCTGTATATACCTGTATATACCTGTACCTGTTTACCTGTATATACGAAAACAGATTTTACTTTATTTATGTGCATAATAGTTTTTGATTTATCGTGCAAAATGTCGAAAAAATACCCGAGTACGGAACCCTCGGTGCGCGAGTCTGACTCGCACTTGGCCGGTCTTTTTAGAATCTATTTCTGAAAAACATTTCAGTTTTGAAACTGCACTAAAGCTTAGTCGTAGCGTAAAAGCCTTGTTAATAATTATTAAATGCGAAAGATTGTTTGTTTGTTGGTTTACCTTTAAATCATACTGCAAAAGAACAACGGATTGACGTGATATTTTGTATAGTTAATGACCTGGAGATTGAAATAAGCTCCTTTTTATTCTTCCGCTTTTACTTCGTCTGCGTGGATTTAGGTTTTTAAAAATCCCACGGGAACTCTTTCATTTTTCGGGATAAAAAGCCTATGTACTTCTCCGGGATGCAAACTATCTCTGTACCAAATTTCGTCAAAATCGATTAAACAGATGGGCCGTTATAAGCAAGCAGATGGACAGACAGACATACTTTCGCATTTATAATATTAAGTTTGGATTAGGCCTAAACCTTTCTCATTCTAAAAGAAACACCATGAAATTGCATGGTACTGGGCCGGCGAAAGTTTGCGATGATGAAGGGAAAGAAACCAGTCCTCGAGTTGGGAGGCGCACCTTCATGTTTTTGGTGTGCCTCAGACGGTGTGTCCTATGTAGGGACTAGGTATACTGGTCCCCTGAGATCGGTCCTCAGGAGGCGCCCCTGGCTGGGTTGCGCGAGCGTGTTTAGCCCCGTAGCCCAGCCACTAGGCGATGCGTGGAATACGGCGGGTTTTAGATACGGTAAGGAAATGTAAAGTAAGGTATGATGGTACGTAGGGTACCAAATCATATAAATCAAGTGATTTCACTATCAAACAGATAGGCATATAAGGAAATCAACCAGTTTTCCCACCCATTGCCAGCCGGAAATTTGTTGAGGCAGCGCTAGGGGAAATTTCCTTTATTGGAAAATTGGAATCAGCGAGTAGATAGTAACGCTATCAGGGAATCGTCTAAATATCTATTTGGTACAATATTGAATAAATATTAACTTAGATGTGAACTCAACGAATCGTGAAACTGAAGTGGCAATAGACATAGACATTCCTTCGCTCATTGAGCTCAGGGATTAGTCGGGATGATGGCAAGAGACCTGATGGATTGACGCTGGTTCCCTGGGAACGGGGACGGGCGCTAATGTGGGACGCAACTTGCGTTGACACATTGGCCCCGTGTCATATCAGGGAGACAGCATCAAGACCGGGAGCCGCAGCAGAAACAGCTGAAAACGGCAAGCGGCGCAAGTATGCCTCTCTTATCGAGAGTTACATTTTTTTTCCGTTTGCCGTGGAGACCCTGGGGCCATGGAGTCTTAGTGCTAAAAAAAACTTAAGAGACATTTCACCGCGATCAATAGCCTCATCTGGTGACAAACGGGCTGGCTCATTTTTTGCGCAACGGATCAGCCTGGCTGTCCAGCGCGGAAATGCAGTCAGTATTCTTGGCACCATTCCACGCGGGTATGATTTGTATAGTAATTAGATAAAGCTAGCTTTAAGTTTTATTCTAAGATTTTCATTTAAAAAAACTCTTGTTCAAAAAAAGTGGCAATGGGTGGGGTACATCGAGCGACCCAAGATGCTGCAATGGTAATTCTCAGTATCGTATTTACCAGAAGGGCACGTGGAGCAGTAGCCCAGTCTGATGGGAGCCTCAAAATAACGAAACTAGTGCCTTGTTTAAGCACTTAAAGCACTCTAAAGTCTACACACTGTGTACTGTACAGTGACGTATACTCTTGGACGCATCGGACGTCCTATGAGCGTCCAATTCTAGTAGGACGAAGACTAGGATTTATTGAACTCATATGAGAAGGTACATGGTAAAAACAAATCACTTACCTTCTAAAGCCATGAACATAGCGGCTCCCATAATACTGTACAGCACCAAACAAATAGTCAAAAAGAAATGCGTGAACCACTTCTTGGACCATATCTTCAACTTATTATAAAACCAGAAAGCACTTTTTTCGCCGGCACTCAGTCCGCTTTTCGCCGTGTTCATTGTAAAGTCTTTGAAACCTTCAAACTGTTTGAACATGAAATCGGAGGCCTTGGTTTGGTACATGTGCATGAAAGGGTTGAAATATGGGTTTGTATGTGGATCCGATCTGAGGGACGCTGGGGTTTGAGGAGCTTTTCCATAGTATTTTGTTGCTGTAGGTCCCCAGTATATTGTTGAGGGTGTGGTTGGGACTCTAGGGGTAGATTGGACCAGGCGCGGACTAGGTATTTGTAGGGTTATCTTTGGTTTGTCGGGTCTTTTTGGTGGTGGTGGTGGTGGGTATCCAGGTACTTCCAAAGTATCCATTTTAAATTATTTGTTTATTTGAAATTTTGTTGAATTGTTTGTTTTTATCGATCAGCGGCGAAAGTCACTTTAACTTTTTTTTTGCACGATAGTTTTAATTTGTTACAATACGTCCGCGAGAGCTCAGCGTGGACGGACACTGGGATTATAAATAAAATCGGGTTCAGTCCGTCCCACGTGTCATCGGTCCCTATCTATGCGTAACGCACTTTTCCACTTTTCGCTCCGCCGTTTTCCGATATTCGTTTTTGTCACGATTTTCACGGAATCCGCGTAAGTACAAGCTTTTCGTAGTGCTGAAGCTTTCCATGCTTGCGAGTGGTGAATAAAAAATATAAATAATAGTACTGTCGTGAAGAAAATTGTAATACTTACATATTATTATGGTTTTTAAAATTTCTTAGTTTAGATCCTCTTTTTAGAAATCAAAGAAATAGGTTTTTTCGTCACCTTCTAATTTTTGCAAAGCTACATATCATCGTAATTTAGCAGCTTTGATGATTACAACTATCTAGACTGCCACTCTCTGACTAGAAATAGAATTTTTTTTACAAGTGCTTTTGGATCGTTAAAAGAATGTGTATGTATGTTTAGAATAACTTTTCTACCAAGAAGAACCAGAAAAAGGTATCACCTCTGCGTAATGCTGCAGTTGTTCAGTAGGTAGTTGTACCAGGGCAATGCTTTTTTTCAGGCAACCCCAATATGAGCACATTTTGTACATCAATACATCAGCAGCACCTACTAGGTAGTATAAATAATAATGGTTTTTATTGGAATACTAGCTTATGCTCGCGACTTCGTCCGCGTGGACTACCCAAATTTTAAACACCTATTTCACCCCCTTAGGGGTTAAGTTTTCAAAAATCCTTTCTTAGCGGATGCCTACGTTATAATAGCTATCTGCATGCCAAATTTCAGCCCAATCCGTCCAGTAGTTTGAGCTGTGCGTTGATAGTCAGTCAGTCAGCCTTTTCGTTTTTATATTTATAGATAACTAATGGTTTTTATTGGAACATTTCATTTTTCATATTCATATTGAAAATTGAAATGGCCTTATTCACTACGTCTGCAAGCGACATTGATGATACCCATTCTAACTTTAAGCAGACATTTATTTTCTGGAATAAAATATTATGAGCGGAATAAAATTTGGATTTGGAATAAAATAATGGACAGGTATAAATATTCGATCATCATAATCATCATTATCATCAGCCTGTGGACGTCCATTATTGAACATAGGACTTTTTTAGGGTTCCATACCTCAAAAGGAAAAACGGAACCCTTATAGGATCACTTTGTTGTCTGTCTGTCTGTCTGTCCGTCTGTCTGTCTGTCAAGAAACCTACAGGGTACTTCCCGTTGACCTAGAATCATGAAATTTGGCAGGTAGGTAGATCTTATAGCTGACATTTGGGGAAAAATCTGAAAACCGTGAATTTAGGGTTGCATCACACAAAAAAATTAAATTGTGGTCATGAACTAATAATTAGTATTTTCAATTTTCTAAGTAAGATAACTATATCAAGTGGGGTATCATATGAAAGGTGTGCATTCTAAAACAGATTTTTATTTATTTATATGTATCATAGTTTTGAATTATCGTGCAAAATGTCGAAAAAATACGACTGTAGTACGGAACCCTCGCTGTGCGAGCCTGACTCGCACTTGGCCGGTTTTTTTTAAATTTATAGACTAGCGCTTGTCTGCAATCAGACCAGTGATAATGCAGGCTAAGATGAAGCGCGCTTGCCTAGAAGATGCCTATTCACTCTTGACTTGAAGGTACTCATATTATAATTGCCTTCCCTAAAAAGCACCACCACAGCCGGTCCTCAGCCTTCCTCATCCAGCCACTTCCCGCCAGCCTCTTTATATCGTCGGTCCATCGTGATGGAGGGCGTCTCATATTCGATCATTTATAAGGAATAGGCATGTCATTATGATCAACCCATAATCAACTACTGAGCACTCCTGAGGTCTCCTCTCAGAACGAAAAGGATTTGGGCTATAGTCCACTAGCCAAGTGCGGATTGGTAGACTTCACATATCTTTAAGAACATTATAGAGAACTCTTAGGCATGCAGGTTTCCTCACGATGTTTTCCTTGACCGGTAAAACAAGACGTGATATTTGATTGCTTAAAATGCACATAACTCCGAAAAGTTAGAAGTTAGAGATGCCCTGAATCGAGCCCCCCGACCTCCCGAATAGGAAGCTGATGTCTTAACCGATTTAGCGTTCCGGGATGAAACCAAAAGGGTTTGGGTTTAAATAATGTAGCCGTGTAGAAACCAAAAGGGTTTGGGTTTAAATAATGAATACTGCCATACCTCTTCCAGGTTAGCCCGCGTCCACCTTAGATCGCATCATCACTTACCATCAGGCGAGATTGCAGTCAAGGGCTAACTTGTATCTGAATAAAAAATAAAATAAAACAAGACTATCTTTACTCCTGTCACTAGGCTAACTCCCAGTTACGATGACTGAAACATTTAAATAAGTAGAAAAGTATTCTAACATATTACGATAAAACAACATTCCGGCAAACCGCAATGTTAGAATGCGGTAAACACTTATGTGCCCGACACTACTCAAACATCTTCACATCTTCGCGTTATTTCGGAATTAATTGTGCCGTGAAAATACACCGGGATGAGTGAACAAACGGAGACACTTCTCGTACTCGGTGTCCTCATCACATCAAAATACCGCAAATCCTTTGATTCCATCTTTACTCATGTCGCAGTTACGATGACTGAAACATTTAAATAAGTAGAAAAGTATTCTAACATACGATAAAACAACACTCCGGCAAACCGCAATGTTAGAATGCGGTAAACACTTATGTGCCCGACACTACTCAAACATCTTCACATCTTCGCGTTATTTCGGAATTAATTGTGCCGTGAAAATACACCGGCATGAGTGAACGGACGGAGACACTTCTCGTACTCGGTGACGTCATCACATCAAAATACCGCGAATCCTTTGATGACATATAAAATTATTTCTAAAGCTGAGAAAAAAAATTAGAAAATTCAACCCCTAAGGGGGTTAAATAGGGGTTTGAAATTTGTGTAGTCCACGCGGACGAAGTCGCAGGTATAAGCTAGTTTTATTATATGAATTTTGAATAAAACATTTTATTTATCTTTACTCACGTCACTATAGGCTAACTCCCAGTTACGATGACTGAAACATTTAAATAAGTAGAAAAGTATTCTAACATACGATAAAGCAACATTCCGGCAAACCGCAATGTTAGAATGCGGTAAACACTTATGTGCCCGACACTACTCAAACATCTTCACATCTTCGCGTTATTTCGGAATTAATTGTGCCGTGAAAATACACCGGGATGAGTGAACAAGCGGAGACACTTCTCGTGCTCGGTGTCGTCATCACATCAAAATACCGCGAATCCTTTGATTCCATCTTTACTCATGTCGCAGTTACGATGACTGAAACATTTAAATAAGTAGAAAAGTATTCTAACATACGATCAAACAACACTCCGGCAAACCGCAATGTTAGAATGCGGTAAACACTTATGTGCCCGACACTACTCAAACATCTTCACATCTTCGCGTTATTTCGGAATTAATTGTGCCGTGAAAATACACCGGGATGAGTGAACAAGCGGAGACACTTCTCGTACTCGGTGTCGTCATCACATCAAAATACCGCGAATCCTTTGATTCCATCTTTACTCATGTCGCAGTTACGATGACTGAAACATTTAAATAAGTAGAAAAGTATTCTAACATACGATAAAACAACACTCCGGCAAACCGCAATGTTAGAATGCGGTAAACATTTATGTGCCCGACACTACTCAAACATCTTCACATCTTAGCGTTATTTCGGAATTAATTGTGCCGTGAAAATACACCGGCATGAGTGAACGAACGGAGACACTTCTCGTACTCGGTGACGTCATCACATCAAAATACCGCGAATCCTTTGATGACAAATAAAATTAACTTAAAAGCTGGGTGGCGCTTGAGTGACTCAAAACACTATTTTGGTTGGAATTGATAGTAGGTACTGAGTACTCCAGAACTTTTGAGATTATGACAAATCTAAATGAATAAAAGGAAAAGGTGACTGACTGACTGGCTGATCTATCAACGCACAGCTCAAACTACTGGACGGATCGGGCTGAAATTTGGCATGCAGATAGCTATTATGACGTAGGCATCCGCTAATAATCTAAGGTTAAATAGGGGTTTGAAATTTGTGTAGTCCATCTACATTCTACCATAGCATCGCGAGCATTGATGTCGGAACGTACGCGGCCGAAAGTGATGGACATCGGCCTTTAGAATGACATATTTTCATCTTTGTAGAGCGTTGTCTCTGTCACTCACACCCAGTGATATGACGCTATGTCGGTCTAAACGACCGAGACAGTGCTCTACAAATCTGTTGTCTCCTTCTAAAGATCGATGTTCATCACTTTTGGCCGCGTATTGTAGTTAGTCGTCTAAAAGTGGCATATTTCGTAACAGATAACTTGTCGAAAGATGTTAAAGGCATCTCATAAAAATAGCTCAGCAAACTTGCCTTCAAACTATTTCGCAGAAAACTAACATTTTTAAAGTATTTTTATACTCTCCGAAGATACTAAAATACAAGTGTTTGTTTAGATTTCAGACATTACAGCTACATACCTACTTGATTGTCTCAATAAATCACTACTTTTTTCTCTCGACTTCATTTGATTTATAATATTTTCAAATAATAATTTTCAGTTTTAGCGTTTATTATACGGTAACAACAGGGTGACGACAAGGTAACGACACGGCAACGACAAGACAGACAACGACACGGCAACGACAAGACAACGAAACGTCAACGACAAGACAACGACAAGACAATTACAAGACAACGACAAAACAACACCAAGACAACGACAAGACCACGACAAGACAATTACAAGACCACGACAAGACATACAACGACACGGCAACGACAAAACAACGACAAGAAAACGACAAGACCACGACAAGACAATTACAAGACAACGACAAGACAACGACAAGACAACGACAAGACAATTATAAGACAACGACAAGACCACGACAAGACAGACAACGACACGGCAACGTCAAGACAACGACAAGACAACGACACGTCAACGACAAGATAACGACACGGCAACGACAAGACAATTACAAGACAACGACAGGACAACAACAAGACAACGACAAGACAACGACAAGACAACGACAAGACAACGACAAGACCACGACAAGACAGACAACGACACGGCAACGACAAGACAACGACAGGACAACGACAAGACCACGACAAGACCACGACAAGACAGACAACGACACGGCAACGACAAGACAACGATAGAATATAATATTTGCGGAGTGATCCTTCTGTACTGCTGTGATAATATTATTACGCGTAGACCTATGTATGTGCGTATTAGACCTATAACTATGTCTAGGTGGATCTTGGGTCAGCGGATAGGTTAATGAGAAACTAGGCCTCTAGGGCTTTATCTGTTGACATTAGCTAACTGAATTTACCTGAAGTTAACAACTAGCGACCCGCCCCGGGTTCGCATGGACTGACGGAATATAATAATAATCCATACTATATAATATTATAAATGCGAAAGTGTGTCTGTCTGTCTGTCTGTCTGTCTGTCTGTCTGTCTGTCAGAGTAGCTTTTCACGGTTCAACATTTTTTTTTTTAAATTCAGATACAAGTTAGCCCTTGACTGCAATCTCACTTGATGGTAAGTGATGATGGAGTCTAAGATGATAGCGGGCTAACCTGGAAGGGATATGGCAGTTTTATTAAACCCGTACCCCTTTGGTTTCTACACGGCATCGTATCGGAACGCTAAATCGCTTGACGGCACGGCTTTGCCGGTAGGGTGGTAACTAGCCACGGCTGAAGCCTCCCACCAGACCAGACCAGAAATTTAGAAATTATAAAATTCCAAACCCCTGCCAGGAATCGAACCCGGGACCCCCCACTAATAAGACCACAGCGCTCACGACTGCGCCAGGGAGGTCGTCGTTCAACCGATTTTGATGAAATTTGTTACAGAGTTAGCTAATATCCTGGGCAAGGACATGTGGTACTTTTTATCCCGGAAAATTAAAGAGTTCCCATGGGATTTTAAAAACCTAAATCCACGCGAAATTTTGACCACTGGCTCCCAAAGGGGAAAAAACTGCATGGGATGGGAACCACATAGTAATGTGCCTACACAATATTCTGTGAAAATTTGAACTCCCTACCTATTACGCATTACGAGACCACAGCCTGCTGTCAGACAGACAGACGGATGGACAGCGGAGGCTTGATAATAGGGCCTCCAAAGGATAGAGAACCCTAAAAATTAGCATTTTATTGCTTAACTAGCGACCCGCCCCGGCTTCGCATGGGTGCAGTGTAGATACTAATGTGGTGTCAGTGAGATTTCAATTTTTCTAGGGATCTCTAATTTTTTGAGACTTAAACTATACCTATAAACCTTCCTCTTGAATCACTCTATCTATTGGTGACAACCGCATTAAAATCCGTTGCGGACTTTAAAAGATCTACGCGTTCATACATACAGACAGCGGGAAGCGACTTTATTTTATACTAGCTTATGCTCGCGACTTCGTCCGCGTGGACTACACAAATTTCAAACCCCTATTTCACCCCCTTAGGAGTTGAATTTTCGAAAATCCTTTCTTAGCGGATGTCTACGTCATAATAGCTATCTGCATGCCAAATTTCAGCCCGATCTGTCCAGTCAGTAGTTTGAGCTGTGCGTTGATAGATCAGTCAGTCAGTCAGTCAGTCAGTCAGTCACCTTTTTCTTTTATATATTTAGACTATGTTGCTTGCACTCGGAGTCAATGCCGCGTCATAGGTGGGGCATTGACTCGAATTTTGCACGCTATTCATTGCGGGTTTGAGAAAATTATACTAAATCACTAAAACTACAAAATTTGTGTTAAGGTAGTATCTATTAATAACGCTAAGCGCTTTTTGCTAGCGTTCTGGTTACACCCTAATAATAATAATAATAATAATCTATCAACAAGCCGCGTATGAACGGACAGACAGACGACATGGCAAAACTATTTAGGGTTTCTTGTTTACAGCAGAATCCTAAAAATGGGTATTGATCTATATCAAGTTTCAACTTTGGTAAGCAGTGCTTTTATCTGTCTATGGCCTTTAGTATCCTGGTGAATTTAACAGTAACTTGATTAACAAAGCTCGCACTACACTTTGCAAAGTAGGTACAAACTCAAAAGGGTTCGTTGTAACTTCACTAAAGGTCTAGGGGCCTGTTGAAACTTGAATAACAAAACTAAACAACTGTTTATGTGGGAGTACCTACGTCCTACACCTTATACTTACTTTGACGTAAGATTTTTTACACCTTTATTCTGTTATCTCCCAAAGCCACAAAGGAATGTTTGTTTGAATTTTGTTTGGATCATGCCAAACAAAATTCCTCCCAGTATTGGGGACAATACGGAGAGAAACTTTCAGCTTTTATAAAATAAGGAAGGTCTGGCACGTACTGGGTCTTAGGTCAGAACTACCTACTGCGCAAATCTAAATTATCTTTAGATATCTAGGTAAGTTTACGTAGACCCAAGAATCTGAAGACCAGTTAAATTATGTCAGCGACATACATAAATCGTAGTTTACAGTAACATCAGGGGCGACAGATTTTACGACAGCCATCTGTGATTTAATGCCATCGATATAAATGCAAATTAGGTACATCCTACATAACGGTACCTATATCTACAGTTTGCGATGCAGACTGCATGTAGATAAGTTCCTTGTCAATACAAAACAATAATTTAAGTTGCCGCTACAGAAGCTTCTACCTGCCTACTTCATCATCATCATCATGATCAACCCATCGTCAACCTACCCTACTGCGCACGGTTCTTTCAGAATGAAAAGGGTTTAGGCTACGGATTAGCAGAGTTCACACCCATTGAGAACTCTCGGGCATACAGTTTTACTCACGTACGCGATGTTTGGTTTACGAAAGGACACCAGTTTTTCCAAAACATAGTTAATTTCAGTAGGTTTAAAATATTAGAACCCAAAACTAAAAAAAAAATCTGTCTTATCTGAACTTGCTGAATAGTCTGTGCTAATTTTGCCTGACAGTGACAGTGATAATTGACATTGACGAATGGCATTGACATTTTCAGCACATTTGTTCTCAAACCCGTAATTCGATCACAATCACCTCTGATTGGTTGCCACTCGCTCACTATTGGCTAGAACTCATTGTCGCAACAAGAATTCCATAAATTTAGCCAATCACAACAATTGCGATTGTAATAATGATTTTACGGATTTTCACTTAACTTTTCTTCTGTGTTTCCCGTGTTTCCCAAACAAATTGCTTTCATCTTTCATGTATAACTCTATTTAACTAAAAATTAAGTAAAATAACATAAAAGAAAATTGAGATTTGTGAAATAAAAATTATGAAACGCGCTTTCGTGTACACAAGCAAAACGGAGAATGAAGGGAAACTTGTGGCCGTGGAAGACGCGTTTAAAGATTTCGTGAACTCTATCGCTTTGAATTTCAACTTGGACCCGGAAAATCTTAAATTATATTTGTTTAATGGTTGTGAAATAAACGACACGAGAGTTATTAGAGACGATGAGAAGGTTTATTTAAGTTTAGAAGGTGGAAATGTGTCAGAAAAATGTGATACGATAGAAAATTCGTTTAAAAGTTTGCGTGTTTCGGATGGTGCAGAAAATAGTTGTAATGAGGAAAAAGGCGTTGTCTCGGACTGGATTACGTTGAACGTTGGTGGCAAACGGTTTAAAACCTCTCGAGCTACTCTATTAGTAAAGGAACCTCTGTCAATGTTGGCAAGGATGTTCGCTGATGATAATAACGTCTATCTGATGAACCCTAGCGCTAAAGATGAGACGGGAGCGTACTTAATTGATCGAAGCCCGGAATATTTCGAACCTATTTTAAATTATTTGAGGCATGGTAGAGTTATTTTGGATAAGCATGTGAACCCTAAAGGTGTCTTGGAAGAGGCTGTTTTTTATGGTAAGTATGAAATAAAATACCGGCTACACAAACAAACACACTTTCACATTTATAAGAGTACTGATTATTTCCAGGTATTTCTTCTTCTTATACTTTGGGGCTATGCAGGTCCTTGAATAGTTGTGATAGCCTAGTGGTTAGGACGTCCACCTTCTAATCGAAGGTCGGGCGTTCGATCCCGGGCACGCACCTCTAATTTTTCGGAGTTATGTGCGTTTTAATTAATTAAGTATCACTTGCTTTAATGGTGAAGGAAAACGTCGTGAGAAAACTTGCATGGCTGAGAGTTCTTCACAATGTTCTCAAAGGTGTGTGAAGTGTACCAATCTGCACATGGCTGAGATGAGACCTGTGCTCTGTAGTGAGCTGGCGATAGGTTGATCAAGATGATGAAGATCCTTGAAAACCCTGTGTCACTTAGACCATTTCTGATCTATTGTGTTTGCCGTTTCCAGGTATAGACTCAATGATACCACAGCTGATTCAGTTAATTGAAGAGTCGACCAGCCAAAGTGGCAAAAACCACTCCCTCAACAGGATGGATGTGATACGGCTCATCATCATGACACCCACCACATCAGAGCTCAGGTTCCAAGGAGTTAGTTTGGCTGGAGCTGACTTGAATAAATTGGACTTGAGGCATATCAACTTCAAGGTATTTTTAATTCATTTTTTCACATTAACGTATAACTCATAGGATGGATAAATGAAATGAAAATATGTATATATTATTACTAGCTTATGCTCATGTGGACTACACAAATTTCAAACCAAACAAAAAGAGCCTCAATAGCTCAACTGGTAAAGGAGTGGACTGAAACCGAAAGGTCGACAGTTTAAACCCCGTCGGTTGCACTATTGTCGTACCTACTCCTAGCACAAGCTTCACGCTTAGAGAGAAAAGGGGAATATTAGTCATTTAACATGGCTAATATTCTTTAAAAAAAAACACCCCTATTTCACCCCCTTAGGGGTTGAATTCTCAAAAATCTTTTCTTAGCAGATGCCTACTATATACGTTATAATAGCTACGTCATAATAGCTATCTGCATGCCAAATTTCAGCCCAATCCGTCCAGTAGTTTGAGCTGTGCGTTGATAGATCAGTCGGTCACCTTTTTCTTTTTAACCGACTTCAAAAAAGGAGTCGGGATCTTTTTTTTATATATTTAGATATACCTTTGAGAATATAAGTTACTAAGTAAGAGAGTACTCTGAGGCATGCAAATTTCATTTCCTCGGTACATTTTCCTTTACCGTCAAAGCAAGTGATACTTAACTGCTTAAATAAAACACTGTGTAACTTTGAAAAGTAAAAGTTTTGTTTTACTAAATCTCTCTTGTATCCATCCAGTATGCATGTTTGGCTCGATGCAACCTGAGTGGTGCAAATCTGTCGCATTGCTGCTTGGAGAGAGCTGACTTGTCGCATGCCAACCTGGAGGGAGCTCAGCTGTTAGGAGTCAAAGCTTTGTGTGCTAATATGGAAGGTAAGAAGAAAGAAAGAACATGCATTTATTTGTTGTTGGTGTCACAGATTAAAACAGAGTACAAATGTAACATTTTCATCTGCGACACTACCCCAAATGGGTGTACAGCTCAGCATAATGTTCTGCATCATATGCGTTAACACACATAAGATGACGCTGATTTTTAGCTGAGACCCGGGTGACGCCACAGTTACAAACTTAAATCTAAATATATAAAAGGAAAAGATGACTAACTGACTGACTGATCTATCAACACACAGCTCAAACTACAGGACGGATCGGGCTGAAATTTGGCATGCAGATAGCTATTATGACGTAGGCATCCGCTAAGAAAGGATTTATTAAAATTGAACCCCCATGGGGGTGAAATAGGGCTTTGAAATTTGTGTAGTCCATGCGGACGAAGTCGCGAGCATTAGCTAGTCTAAATATATAAAACTAGACAATGCCCGCGACTTCGTCCGCGTGGATTTAGTTTTTTAAAATCCCGTGGGAACTCTTTGTTTTTCCGGGATAAAAAGTAGACTATGTCCTTCCCCGGGATGCAAGCTATCTCTGTACCAAATTTCGTCAAAATCGGTTGAACGGTTGAGCCGTGAAAAGCTAGCAGACAGACAGACACACCTTCGCATTTATAATATTAGTATGGATTAAAAGGTGATTGACAGACTGACTGATCTATCAACCCACAGCTCAAACTACTGGACGGATCAGGCTGAAATTTGGCATGCTGATAGCTGTTATGATGTAGGCATCCGCTAAGAAAGGATTTTTGAAAATTCAACCTCTAAGGAGGTTAAATAAGGGTTTGAAATTTATGTAGTCCACGCGGACGAAGTCGCGAGCATAAGCTAGTTATAAATATAACACAAAACACAACAAAACACAATTACAAACACTTTTTTTGTAATTGTGTTACAAATTAAGGTAAATGTTGCTAAAAAGTTATCTCATACAACCCTTCATGTGCGAGTCCGATTAGCACTAAACCGATTTTTTTGTTTTCAGGTGCTCTATTAAAAGGTTGCAACATGGAGGATCCTGCTGGATCGAGGGCTGTTATGGAGGGTGTGAATTTGAAAGGTATTCATATTAAAGTATTATCATCATACAAATTCATTTGCCTTCCTTTCCTAGTAAGCCCCACCACTCCTGGTCCTTAGCCTTCCTCGTCCAAGCGCCTTCCACCACCCACCACTCACCCTCTAAATCATCAGTCTAATGTAAGCGTAATGCGAAAGTGTGTCTGTCTGTCTGTCTGCTAGCTTTTCACGGCTCAACCGTTCAATCGATTTTGACGAAATTTGGTATTGAGATAGCTTGCATTCCGGGTTAGGGCATAGGCTACTTTTTATCCCGGAAAATTGAAGAGTTCCCACAGGATTTTTAAAAACCTAAATCCGCGCGGACGACGCGGGCATCATCTAGTTTATAATATAAATAATTTCAGGTGCGAATTTAGAAGGTAGCAACATGGCGGGCGTGAACTTGCGAGTGGCAACATTGAAGAATGCCAACCTTCAGAATTGTGATCTCAGAACCGCTGTGTTGGCTGGCGCCGATTTAGAGGTGAGGGTGTATTAATAGGGTCTTGGACTGTAGTAATAAAACCGGCGAAGTGCGAGTCAGGCTCGCGCAATGAGGGTTTCGTACTACAGTCGTATTTTTTCGACATTGTGCACGATAATTCAAAAACTATGATGCATAAAAATAAATAAAAATCTGTTTTAGAATGTACAGTCGAAGACCTTTCATATGATACCCCACTTGATATAGTCACTCACTTCGAAAGTTGAAAATACTAATTATTAGTTCATGACCACAATTTAATTTTTTTTGTGCGATATAACCCTAAATTCACGGTTTTCAGATTTTTCCCCAAATGTCAGCTATAAGATCTTACCTACTTGCCAAATTTCATGATTCTAGGTCAACGGAAAGTACCCTGTAGGTTTCTTGACAGACAGACAGACAACAAAGTGATCCTATAAGGGTTCCGTTTTTCATTTTGAGGTACGGAACCCTAATAATGATGTGATGTAGTTAAGGGCATAGCAGTAGCTTATGGGGCTAGAAATCTTCTAAATATATAAAAGAATTGACTGACTGACTGATCTATCAACGCACAGCTCAAACTACTGGACGGATCGGGCTGAAATTTGGCATGCAGATAGCTATTATGACGTAGGCATCCGCTAAGAAACGATTTTTGAAAATTCAACTCCTAAGGGGGTGAAATAAGGGTTTGAAATTTGTGTACTCCACGCGGACGAAGTCGCGGGCATAAGCGAGTCTAATTATATAAAAGGAAAAGGTGACTGACTGATCTATCAACGCACAGCTCAAACTACTGGACGGATCGGGCTGAAAGTTTCGAAGTACGAAACCCTAAAAATTATTGATTTTTAATAGACTAAGCAGCTTTCGCTGATACGCTATATCAGAAGTGCTTTGAGTTTTCCAAATGTTCGTCTAATCTATTCTTGAACTGGTTAACAGAACTTGACATGACCACATCCTTAGGCAATTTATTCCATATGTGAACAACTCTTTTGATTTTAATTGTAAATTAATATTTTTCCCCAGTGTTGCGACTTATCGGGTAGTGATCTCCACGAAGCCAACCTGCGAGGAGCCAATCTAAAAGACGCGGCGTTCGAACTGATGCTGACACCGCTCCACATGTCACAGACTATACGATAATCATTTATGTATACTCGTTACAATACGATAAGCATTTATGTATACTCGTTACAATACGATAAGCATTTATGTATACTCGTTATAATACGATAATCATTTATGTATACTCGTTACAGTACGCGGCAGAAAATAATGTACATAAGTCCTTTAGCTTATGCTCGCGACTTCGTTCGCGTGGACTACACAAATTTCAAACCCCTATTTCACCTCCTGAGGGGTTGAATTTTCAAAACGACCTTTAGATTAAGATTTCGGCTATGAAGAGACTACCTTTGTAGAGCGTAGTCTCTACAAAGCGATTGTGGCTAATTCTCTTGTACTCAATCTTTAAACTAAACTAAAATGACACGTCTTAATCTATTGCTATCCCTTTCCCACTAAGCTATCACAGCTTATACTAACTTTCTGTAAATCTCTACATAGTATAAAATAAAGTCCCTTCCCGCTGTCTGTATGTATGTATGAACGTAGATGTATGTAGATCTTTTAAACTACGCAACGGATTTTAATGCGGTTTTCACCAATAGATAGAGTGATTCAAGAGGAAGGTTTATAGCTATACATAGTTCAATTCTCAAAAATTAGAGATCCCTAGAAATTGAAATAATGTGAATTAGGTCGGGAAAAATCCTCTCATTTGAGAGTTTCCGAGGCAATGACACCACATTAGTATCTACATTGCACCCATGCGAAGCCGGGGCGGGTTAGGTAGAGTTTAAACTAAAATGATAAGTCTAAATGTATTGCTATGCCTTTGATATTACCCTTCGCAAACAAGCACAGCACTAGATTTATTTTAAACCTATCATTTTAGGGATTCAGTTTAGGGATTGTGTACAATAGAATAATACCACATTGTAATCGAATTGAATAGAATATTATTTGAGTTGTATAATTTTATTTACGTTATGAAATAAAACATAGAATTTAATTTTTATTCTTTCATTTATTGACCTTTGGAATACAACCACTCTACTAGTAACTTTTCATCAGTAACTTTTCGAAAAACTAAATCCAAACTGCAGGTTACTTTTAGTGATACGTAGGTAGATTAAGATTAGTAATACTGGGTTGAAATTTTTGGCTACAATGCATTTAGCAACAAGATACCTCCATAGATTAATAATATACAAATGATACGTCTATTAATCACAACAATAGCAACAGAGTTAAATGTTTTGATTTTGAGCCATGCATGTGTTGCTCAGCTCAGCTCAATCGCAAATCAGTAGCAGCATGAAATGCTGCATACAATTTACACCATCGCACATACATTGCTAACGTAGTGATTTATACTCTTTGCATTGCTCTACTACAAAAAGTATATTTGGAATAAAATATTTTTGTAATTTTAGTCTGCGGGGCTTTTATAGAAAAGACGTGAAAAGGAACGCATCTGTTATTATTATCTGTATGTTGGCACCACGAATGATGTTCATTCGTAGTTGGCATTACTGCATCCTGCGTTGCGAAATTGGTTCAGTGTTTCTACTTTTTAGGATTTCGCCTATTTTAGGGCGAACCGAATGTGCATTTTGTATATTTATTTTGAAAAACATTAGGTAGGTAGTATCCATATTTTATATTAATAGTTCTCGTGAAACTTTAAAAACGACGATATTATTGCATATTAGTTGGTATAGCTGGATAGGTAAAAATATTATGAACTAGCTGATGCCCGCGACTTTGTCCGCGTGGATTTTGGTTTTCAAAAATCCTGTGGGAACTCTTCAATCGTTGGTGAGCTTGATATTCGCCAAAAATAGTAGATTATTAACCAAGGGGATAAAGCAGTGTCTTCTGTCGCGGGTGACGATTTAAGTTCACCCAAGACTAAGACAGCTTTATCACCGAGGAAAATACTCTACTTTTCGTACCATTTGCGAAAAAATTAACACGATAATAATATAAGATAAGCATTTATTAAAAGTATTTTTAGAACATTAACTTATTTATAAAAATAAATTAAAATAAACTTAACGTTTATGTATTTGAAGAAAACAAAAACGCGGCAAATTCCTAGACTAATATATTTTTGTCGGAAAAGCAAAGGCATCAAGCTCATACAGCCGCGTCGGTTTTCGTAATTTTATTTAATATTCATAACTGCATAATAAATGCGTATTCCTTTTTCAAAAAGATGTATAATGCTTTATATACAAACTCAATGGTGTAAAAACAGATGCAGTTCAGTATAAATTTCGGTAAGTATTCTAAATTTAAATCACATTCTCCCCCTAGAGGATGAATGAAATTCAGTACAATTTTCTGTCCCTGTTTTTAACAGATTAAAAATGACTATTGTTATGTTCGCTTTTTGTGGCATAGAATGTCACTTTTTTGAGCAAGTGGTACGAAAAATATTAGTACTTTGTAATACGATTCTCAAAAGAGCACTTTTGAAAATCGTCTTGTTAGTAATGTGGCTGTTAATTGGTATTTTCCGTACAAATGAACTAGTGAATTGCTAAAACCCGTCTATATCAACAAAATATTTTTATCTTTGGCACCACTGACATTAATTTTAGGGTTCTTTAAATAAAACTTTTGTTTCCAAAATATTTTGTTTTCAACTTTAAACTCTCGTAAGTCGTACTATACTCTTGAAGGAGGCACAATGGAGGTTTCACAATGTTTGATACGTATCTTAAGTTACCCGTTGCTACTGTAATTTAGAAAAGTAGGCTAAAATCAAAATCACAAATGAAAACACTGAATTGGCTAGTTGCTGTTGATTGCGTTTGTTTTTTATTCGCGTTCTATTTTTGAGAGTGACGGTTCTGTCGGGTGAAAACAGGTGAAAATAAAGCATTCTGGTTTGCAAAAAATATTGAAAATTTGATGATTTTCATATAGTTCGCAATTTAATCGATCTTTTCCTCCCGATTGCGAAAGTTTTCACAATGCAGAACGGAGAAGAACCACCGGCGTCGCCCGAATCAGGTATGTTCTAAGTTTGTTGTCGTAAATCTTAGCAGGACAACAAAATTAATTGCGCTGTTTTTCTTTCCGGATTTCGCCGTAAATATCTTCTAGAAATTCGTGAAAATCTTAAGAAATCTCATGTAACACGTTGCGAGCACGTTATTTCGTAATACCCTCACTTATTAGAATGAATATCGGCATGTTTTCCAACGTCCTGCACGTTGGAAAACATGCCGATATTCATTTTCGTTCCTATTCCTATTTTGTTCTAATATAGAATCGTACCGTCTGGTCTACTACCTAATTGCACGGTTAATTTATATTTTCACTCGGTTTCGTGCATGGATTTCTGCGTTTTGTATGATTTCGCTTGCAATTATTAGTACTGTTGGTGGGCATAATTGGAGTGTGAAATATGAGTCACATTGCTGCCCACTTATTGTAAAAATGTAATTTATTAAGCTCTTTAATTACCGCCCGCTATCATATTGCTGTCATACTTTGTCTAATGATATATTTATAAAAAACAAGGCGAGATTTGTAAGAAGAAAATGTGGCGATTTTATTTTGTATCTACCTACATACCGGTAACAAATTTCTTATTTGAAACCAATTTTTGCATTGGTTGAAAATCCATTTTAATCTCGTTGGTGAAACTAATTGCATACCTCCCACACAAAAATAATTTGAGTAAAGTTTTTGTTTTATGTCTTCTGATATGTATTTTAATTTTTAACATACCTATTGATCACAATCCATACTAATATTATAAATGCGAAAGTGTGTCTGTCTGTCTGTTTGTCTGCTAGCTTTTCACGCCCACCAGTTTAACCGATTTACATGAAATTTGGTACCGAGGTAACTTGCATCCCGGAAATTGACATTGGCACCTTTTTATCCTGGAAAATCTGAGTTCCCACAGGATTTTTAAAACCTAAATCCACGCGGACGAAGTCGCGTGCATCAGCTAATACAATAAAAATTAAGTACTTATTTAAAAAAAAATGGTAGACCATGCCATACCTGTCAGTTTCTGGTAGGTCTAGTTGCTGCTAGCCTATTCAGGGGGTGATTGTCGTCCCATCAGATTATGAGAGTGAGGGAATAGAAAGTGTATCTGTATTTGCTAATACACTTAACATTTTTGACTACCACCCATATTTTGGCGCATTGATATTCTTCTTCGCTCTGAGCTGGTTTCCACACTTAAACGTTTCCGTCTGTTGAGCGTGCTGGCACAGTGTTAAGTACTGTGGTCTTATTAGTGGAGGTCGGGGTACGATTCCTGGCAGGGGTTTGGAATTTTGTTATTTCTAAATTTCTGGTCCGGACTGGTGGGAGGCTTCGGCCGTGGCTAGTAACACCCTACCGGCAAATCAAATGTCAGCCCAATCTGTTCAGTAGTTTGAGCTGTGCGTTGATAGATCAGTCAGTCAGTCACCTTTTCCTTTTATAATATTTAGATTATGAAGATATGAAGTTTATAAGTTAGTTTGTAGGGGGTAATCTCTGGAACTACGGAACCGATTATGAAATTCTTTTGAAATTTCAATTCCTATAGTGGTAAAACAGGGGTTTGAAATTCGTAAAGTCCACGCGGACACAGTCGTGGGAATAAGCTAGTAGATAATAATATTATGTTAGAGTTCATTAATTTCTGATAAGAAGTCAATTAGTAAATGGCTTCTATTCTACCTACCATAGAAGTTTATTATTCAATCATATCATATTGATAACAATTGAATAATATATATGAGTTTGATTTGAGCTTATTATAATTTACTAGATGATGGTCGCGACTTGGATTTAGGTTTTTAAAAATTCTGTGGGAATTTTTCGGGATAAAAAGTAGCCTATGCCCTTCTCCGGGATTCAAGCTATCGCTGTACCAAATTTCATTAAAATTGGTTGAACGGATCACGGATGGGTCGTGAAAAGCTAGCAGACAGATGCACTTTCGCATTTATAATATTAGTATGGAATGGAAATGTGGATTTATGCAGGTACTAACAGCCAAAATTAATAATAATATACTTAGCCTTCTAATATCTGTTATCTGTAAATAAATTATTCAGTGTTGATATTTCTCAAAATTTTTACAAATTTCGCAAAACTAGAATTGCATAAAACTGAAAACTTATTTTTTGAAGTAGGTTGATTGATTAGCTTGGACTGCCATGCTCCAGTGCTGTATAAACAAAGATTGTGCATTCCTTTCTTATCATAATTAATTTTTATTATTACACTACCTGATGTCCGCGACTTCGTCCGCATGGCATTAGGTTTTTAAAAATCCCATGGGAACCCCTTAATTTTCCTGGATAAAAAGTAGCCTATGTCACTCTCCAGGTCTTTATCTATACCCATGTAAAAAATCACGTCAATCCGTTGCACCGTTGCGACGTGATTGAAGGACAAACCAATAAACCAACAAACAAACACACTTTCGCATTTAGGGTAGGCACTGATTTATAATAAGGGTACTGATAGCTAGTTTTACCATGCCTTGTGGCCGATAGCCTATTGGTTAGGACATTGACTTTCTTTTCGGGAGGTGGAGGGTCAATCCCGCGCACGCACTTCTATGCGTTTTTAGTAATTAAATCACTTGCTTTAACTGTGAAGGAAAACATCGCGAGAAAACCTGCATGCCTGAGAGCTCTCCATAATGTTCTCAAAGGTGTGTAGTCTGCCAATCCGTACTTGCCTAGCGAGGTAGACTTTGGCCTCTCATTCTGAGAGGAGACTCGTGCTCAGTAGTGGGCCGGCGATGGGTTGATCATGATGATGATGATAGCCTGATACAGCCCTATGCGAATTATTGTAACCTTGAATGTCTATTTTGACCGGAATATAGGTAATAATAATTTATATTCCTAGTGTGAAATGACATTAATAATTTTTCTTACGTTTGATTTAAGTATGTATTATACAATAGTAACTATTTAAGCCTCAATAGCTCAACCGGTATAGGAGTGGACTGAAAACCGAAAGGTCGACGGTTCAAACCCCGCCCGTTGCACTATTGTCGTACCTACTCCTAGCACAAGCCTGACGCTTAATTGGAGAGGAAAGGGGAATATTAGTCATTTAATATGGCTAATATTCTTATTAAAAAAAAAAAAAAAAGTAACTGGTTAGTTACAGTGTGAATCAGCTTTAATGCCCCGAGTTATGTGGGTTATTTGACGTAAATACTCGTACAACTTGAGAGAATCTTATGTGTTCAGGTGTTTAGTTAGCGGGGAAAAGATTCGCATGGCCTTGGATTCATGAACCGACTGTTTAAAGCTAACCGCACATTGCGTCCGACGCGGACGGATCCTATCACACTTTCCTGAGGCCCTAATAACTTATTAAGGCCCAGTTATAGTACGTGACAGGTCGAGATGGCAATCGGGGTGGGGACGCTCCGCACACTCTTACAGCCCCGGGCTTACCCGGTGCGGGATACGACGCAACGGGTGGGGTTTCAACAGGCGACCTTTCAGATCTCAGTCCGCTCCTTTAACCAAGGCTCTATAGAGCCTTGGTTAAAGGAGCCAAAGTAATGCACAAAGGAGAATGACAGATCCTGGCCCACCAATCTACACACAATAGAAATTAATGATAATTAATAATTACCCTAGTATTAAATAACCACTTAAAAATTAAAAATTGTGATTTTAAACTTGCGGATATTTTTATTAGTTTCCATTTAGTTTCACAATATTATAGGTAAATTGCATATAACCCAGAATCATTGTGACTTAAACTTAGATTTAATGAAAAACCGCAAGTTCTAGAGGTGTTAAATCCTATGTTTAGTTATCAGTGATGAAACAGCAACAAAATGCTCCATAAAGCATACATGTAAACGACTTTTATATGTATAATAAAATGGGTCACAGTTCTATAGAAATTCTGTCATTGTCCTTTGATCTTTACAGCAAAAGTCCCAGAGGAGGTGACCAAGCAGTCCTTCAGACTCAAGATATGGCGTCACTTGGAGACCAACGGCCTTGCGATGTTCCCGCGCCCGGTGTACAACCGCATCCCTAACTTCAAGGGCGCGGCCGAGGCGGCGGCCAAACTAGCTGAGCTCGAGGTCTTCAAGAACGCAACCACCGTGAAGGTCAACCCTGATAAGCCGCAGGAACCTGTGAGGTTAGTACTGTAGCTTAGTGTAATAGTTACTAGAGGAAGAAAGGCCTTAATAGTCCTTCAGACTCAAGATATGGCGTCACTTGGAGACCAACGGCCTCGCCATGTTCCCGCGCCCGGTGTACAACCGCATCCCTAACTTCAAGGGCGCGGCCGAGGCGGCGGCCAAACTAGCTGAGCTCGAGGTCTTCAAGAACGCTACCACCGTGAAGGTCAACCCTGATAAGCCGCAGGAACCTGTGAGGTTAGTACTGTAACTTAGTGTAATAGTTACAAGAAGAATGGCCTTAATAGTCCTTCCGAGTTTCTTGCTGGTTCTTCTCGGTAGGAACGGCATTCCGAACCAGTGGTAAATTAAAACTACCTGACTATTCATAAGCACTTTTAAAAAGTTTACATGAACAAAAAAACATTCTATTCTTCTATTATATTCTATTCAGACTCAAGATATGGCGTCACTTGGAGACCAACGGCCTTGCCATGTTCCTTATCATCATACCCGTAGCTTACTTCCGCAAAATTTTCATAAAATATAACCTTAGGTAATCCCTAAAAAACCGTATGAAAATCCGTATAGTAATTTCTGAAATTAGCCCGAACAAACGTTTGAGTTCGTGTTTTCTACGTCATAATAGCTTTCTGCATACCAAATTTCTATATAATAAAGCTGTGATAGCCTAGTTGTTAGAACGTCCGCCTTCTAATCGGAGGTCGGGGGTTCGATCCCGGCATGCACTTCTAACTTTTCGGAGTTATGTGCGTTTTAATTAATTAAACATCACTTGCTTTAACGGTGAAGGAAAACATCGTGAGGAAACCTGGCATGCCTGAGAGTTCTCCATAATGTTCTCAAAGGTATGTGAAGTCTACCAATCCGCACATGGCCAGCGTGGTAGTCTATCGCCAAAACCCTTCTCACTCTGAGACCCATACCCATGCTCTGTAGTGAGCCGGTGATGGGTTGATCATGATGATGATGATACCAAATTTCAGCCCGATCCGATACAAATCCACGGTTTTCGGATTTATTCCTTTTTTGTGCTATAAGACCTACCTACCTCACAAATTTTCATGTTTTTAGGTCAACGGGATGTACCCATAAGGGTCCCTTTTCTCCTTTTGAGGCAGGGAACCCTAAAAATGGGTAGATCGTTACTAAAATACCCTATTTTCTATGACGATGAAACTCACTTTGATCTGTCAGCTGTTCCCAACGTCACAATAACAAGAGCATTGACTCCCAAACTTATTTCTGTACCCAACACTGGTACTGATTCTGAGCACAACCTAATTTTAGAGTATTCGCATCCTCTTCTTACTAATGTAATATGAAAAGGACAGACGCAGTTACACAGTTTAAAATTTTATTTTTAGATGGTAAAACCCGTGATTTTAGCGCACAGTCGTGAGCCTACTGTTTAAATTTGTAGCGTGCACTAAAATTTTGAGTCTTTAAATGTATAGTTCATGTTCTGTCCCTTTTTAGCATTGTTAAAAAGAAAAGGATGCAGATACTCTAAATTTAGTTTAGAGAAAGACAACGGAATCGGTGCCACTGTCGAATGTGGATTTTGGCAGCTAAATGGTGTAGGCCTGTTTAACTGATCAATATTTATAAATAGACAAGTTCTAATCTATGATTCTATAGGTACATGATTCCTATTTCCTACGTATTTAATCATCAGACTATAGCTGATGCCAGCGACTCCGGCCGCATGTGATAGGGTCTTGGACTATAGTAATAAAATGATGTGATGTTTTGTATAGCGGTAGCTTATGGGCCTAGAATTCATTATTAAAGAGATTTTTTTTTAAATAACTAGCTGCCCCAGCGAACTATCCTCGTACTTCAAGAAATATTATAAAAAAAGAATTAGCGAAATCGGTTCAGCTGTTCTCGAGATTTGCGATCAGCAACACATTCAGCGATTCATTTTTATATATAGTTCATTTTTATATATAAATAATTATTAAAACAAAGGATTTTTGAAAATTCTACCGCAGGGGTTAATATAGGGGTTTGAAATTTGTGTGGTCCACGCAGATGAAGTCGCGGGCATAAGCTAGTGCTTTTATGAAATGAGACAAAATCCCGTGGGAACTCTTTGATTTTCCGGGATAAAAAGTCACTCTATACCATTGCAAAAAATTACGTCAATCCGTTGCACCGTTGCGACCTGATTGAAGGACAAACCAATAAACTAACAAACAAACACACTTTTGCATTTATAATAAGACTACTGATTAAGTATTGTGTTTTGCAAACCCTAACTTGTTGATTTTGAATGTTTTAAGAGATATCAGGGAACAGTTATACAATGTACATACAAACATACATTTTAAAGTCGTATGTATGTAGTCGAGTAATAGATAATTTTAATAATTAACTAACGACTATGTTTTGCGATAGTCACGCCACGGTAATGTTATCTATACAGTATTCCAACTTCATACAAACGGACGAAACGCGAGCTATGCCTACGTGCCTCGATCTCGCGGTGCGCTCGCGGTGCAGCCAGTCGCGACTGTGTCGCAGTGACGAACGGACGGTGTTTGTTTTTTAACAATAACCGCGCGAAAGTATTTTATTTGTTTATTTATTTAATAGTATAGACATATAAAAAAGTATATATACTACAATCACAAAACTAAATGGAAACACAAAGTAGGCAAATGTAATTAAAATGCTGGAGGCGGGCAGGCCTATCGCATGTTTACGTACCGCGCTGCTGTAGGTATTTATTTCAAAGATACGGCCGAGTTACAATACTGTATGATAATATTACCGTGGTTACGCGTAACGCAACCGACTTAATGAATAGTTTCAATACACATTACACATCCTACATTTTATAACATGTTTTATGTAATTCACTGAAACGGGAAACCATTGTAGCAGAACTAAGTAGCGTATTAATTAATACTGTTACAGCCCGTTCTCACTTGTCGTCTGTCGGGCCCGGATTCAAATCTGCTGGTCGATTCCGTAAAACCTGCATCAATCATTATTACAATCGAAATTGTTGTGATTGACTGAATTTATGATATTGTTGTTGCAACCACATGTCTAAATATAATTACGAGGAAACAGAAAAACTATTGAATACATACATTGCACAAAATATCATTTGACCTTAAAACAGACACACATAGCAACTCACACATTCACACATTCACACACACACACGCACACCCGCTCACACACACACACACACACACACACACACACACTTGTATTTGTTATTAATTAATTTTTAAGTTCAACCAATATGTATGGGAAGGCACTGGCTCCTAAGATACGGGATCTCCTAGTTTAGGAGCCAGGACTCCATTTAAGTGGAATGTACAAAAATTTAGTAGTAAATAAATATCCATTCATTCATTCAATCAACAATGAATTGTAGCCAATAGAGAGCGAGCGTAAACCAATCAGAGGTGATTGCGATCGTGACATTGTAGCTGTCATTCTACCGCTATAGCGCAGCGGATGTTCCAGTGGCAGAACCTTTAATATGAAGTAACTAGCTGATGCCTGCGACTTCGTCCGAATTAGGTTTTAAAAATACCGTGGGAACTGTTAAATTTTCTGAGATAAAAAGTAGCCTATGTCACTCTCCAGGTCTTCAACTATGTATACCCATGCAAAAAATCACGTAAATCCGTTGCTGCGTTGCGACGTGATTGAAGGACAAACCAACCAACCATATGGGTAGCGATGTGACACGTGAATCGGCCTTTGTCAAGTAGTTAATGGCAAATAAGCAACAAAATGTTAGCTAAAATTAAACCCAATGTCGCTGATAACGATAAGACAAGTTTGTATGTTGCATTTTGACCCCGCGAATAAACTGATACCCTTCAGACCTCGTGGTAATGCAAATACTGTTTACTATACTCTATCCGCGGACAGAAGTTAGTATAGGTAGCGCTCTGTCTCTCTCTGTTACGTAATCAGTAATCAGTAATCACATACAAATTATAGAGACAAAAATCTCGGGTGTTAACCATTTTGAGGCACCAACCAATCCACCACCAATAGGATTACCACTCCACTCCGTGCTCCACTCGACTGTCGGTTTTTTCGCGAAATCCTTTTGAGTGTAATACAGGGTGTAACCAGAACGCTAGTAAAAACTTATGTAGTTTTAGTGATTTAGTATTTTTCAAACCCGCAATGTATAGCGTACTGGCCTACTTACGCAACGTTCGTTGACCTCTAGTGTCAGCCAGATGTTTTATTTGTTTATATCGTAAACTTAAGATTGTAAGTTGCAAGTTTACGTAACCTAAAGCGAATAAGGAACTGCATAAGGACGAAGTCTAATTTTGTGAAAGACGAATAAATAATGAGTGTGACGAATCAGTCTGCAGTTAACCTCGGATGCAGCATTATCGATATAATATTCGAGCACACATCTGTGAGACTGTCTGATAATAATGTAACTCATCTTACGTAAATGCAAATATTTATCCATACAGCAGGATATTTAACCAAATGATAATTTTATAAAGAAAACTAAAACCTGACTACGCTACGATCCTCTTAATAAACTCTGGAAATATATTATAGTAAAATTGGGATTCTGTCGCTTGATATACATATCTTAATATATAAGTCCCGCAAAATTGCTATTGCGCTGGAACCATGTCTCATTAACATCGAAATTTTGACGTCAGCCGAAATAAAAATAGGTATACCATCAGCTCGAAACTTCAGTCTAGTGCTGACGTCACTAAAATTTATATTTATGAACTCAGTATTTTTTCCTCTTTCATTTGACATCTCACTCGATACAATAGCGAAAAAAAAATTTTAAAGATTTTTTTTGGATGTCAAATCCGTCAGATTGATTTTGTTCATAGAAAATGTAGCCTATGTCACCCGGACCATAACAACGAATCAATTCACACCTCGTACACACACACAACAAAATCTGCCCAGTAGTTTAGCCTCTACAGTAAAACACATACATATAGACTGCCAAAATTATAACCCTTCCTATTGGCTTTCGTAGGGTAAAAAATTAAAAATTACGATTGCTCTGACTCACTGACACCCACCTCAGTGTCGAAAATTCGAATATAATCTTGCCCATATTATTATGTTAGTAGGTCTTGAACCATTAGTTCCTTATTTACTTAAATATCAAATGACGTTGTATACGGGCATAGCGAACATCTAAAATCGGTCTGGCATAAATCATCCTTTAGGGATGACTAAGAAGTCGGCCCACGCCCGTTCGGTACCCTCATTCCGCACATTATCTTGATTACATGACTTTGAGTCCACCAATCACAACAAAGCATTCTCCCCTGTCCCCCGCCAACATTTTACGATTTTGGTTTCATTCAAAACCTTGAGGTTGAATTATCTGTGCGTGAAAGTTACCCATTATAATACGTGTATCTTTGTTCCCAGGGTGATATGCCTTGAAAAACACAAGACCCTGTACGTGCCGGTTCCACGCCTGCAGAGTGGTTTCCTGAACCGCATGGTGTTGCCCGAAGGCGAGACCAGACCTGGAGCCATCAGGAAGGCTGTCTCTCGCAATGGCATGGAGACTTTTGGACAACCCTTGAGTAAGACTTTACTACTTCCACGGTTCCAAAATAGTTTTTAAGATGTGCTAATACTTAGTACCTTAGTGTTTGGCAAGAATATAAATGAGACAGGTTTGCGCTTGACTTGACAGAGCAATGATGACGTATTATGTTGGGGCGCGCTTGCCTCTAGATTAGAAGATGCCTATTCTCTCTAGTATTGAAGGGATATGGGTTATACGTGGCAGGAAACACGGACGCCGGAAGGCCATTCCATTTATTAGGGTTCCGTACCAAAATGGTAAAAATGGTGCGACTTTCTCCGACCGTCCGTCTGTCCGTTCGTACGTCCGTCTAGCTGTATATCACAGACGAATGTTTTATTTCATTTAATGTGAACATTCCTATCCCATAGGCATCGAAGATTCGGTTTCCCTGGATCTCGTCGTGATGGGTTCCGTTGCTGTCTCTAAGGAGGGATATCGCATTGGAAAAGGAAAAGGTACTTATCGTTCAGACCAGACATATCGGCCAGACACTTAGTATCGTGGCAACCCCCTGCCAGACACCCTTAAACTATTAAACTTTAAGGGTGTCTGACAGGGGGTTGCCACGACACTAAATGTCTGGCAATGCATGACGTGATTTCTAATAATTTTCGGAAGAAAATATAAAAAAAGGACTTTATACTTTGGCTTAAAAAAAATTACACCTTTGTTACCTCTGTTACCTCCCAAAGCCTCCATGTCGCTGATCGTTCCTCCTGCGGCCCTACCGCTATGTTTGACAGCTACAATGTCACGATCGCAATCACCTATGATTGGTTGACGCTCGCTCACTATTGGCTACAATGCATTGTTGCAACAAGAATCGCACACATTCAGCCAATCAGAACAATTGAGATTGTAATAATGATTGATGCAGGTTTTAGACAATCGCCCTGCATGTGCAGTTAGGGACAATAGGCACGCAGAGAAACTTTCAGCTTTTATAGAATAACGAAGGTGCGGCCATCGCTGGCTCTCTCTCTCTCTCTCTCTCTCTGTCTCTCTGTCTCTCTGTCTCTCTCTCTCTGTCTCTCTCTCTCTCTGTCTCTCTCTCTCTGTCTCTCTCTCTCTCTCGCTCTTTTTAAAGGGTTTTTGGTCAAATCGGAAGCATTATTCAATAAACTCTTTTATTCTCAGGCTATGGCGACTTGGAGTTTGGTCTGATGATGCACATGAAGGCGATCAAACCTAACACCCTGGTTGCTACTACCGTTCACGACTGTCAGGTGAGATTTGAAACAAAAAACCGGCCAAGTGCGAGTCAGGCTCGCGCAACGAGGGTTCCGTACACAGTCGTATTTTTTCGGCATATTGCATGATAATTCAAAAACTATGATACATAAAAATAAATAAAATCTGTTTTAGAATACACAACGGAATGTTTTTCCTATGATACCCCACTTGATATCTTACTTCGAAAATTGAAAATACTTACTAATTATTAGTTCATGACCACAATTTTTTTTTTGTGTAATGTAACCACAAATTCACGGTTTTCAGATTTTCCCCCGAATGTCGGCTGTAAGACCTACCTACCTGCCAAATTTCATGTTTCTAGGTCAACGGGAAGTACCCTGTAGGTTTCTTCACAGACCGACAGACAGACCGAAAACAAAGTGCTCCTATAAGGGTTCCGTTTTTCCTTTTGAGGTACGGAACTCTAAAAATGGCGAAAGTATAGTGGCAATACCCAAAGATATTTCCATGTAATTATGTTTTTGTTAATGTATGAAAATGACCGATATTTCTTTCAGGTATTCGACACATTGCCGGCTGAACTGTTTGGTCCCCATGATGTTCCCATAGACCTGATTATCACGCCAACTCAAGTAAGTCATTTTTCAGGATTTTCATTTTTTTTATTGTATAATATGGTAGTTGAAATAGGTTTTTTAAGTTATTTTTTGCTATATAGGTGATAGAAACTCAGCGCATGAGTCAGCGGCCGGTGGGGATCCTGTGGCATCTGCTGTCCAACCGCCGCCTCGAGCTGATGCCCGTGCTGGGACAACTGCGCGAGATTGAGATGCTGTAAGTTGATCCACAAGATAAGGTGATAGAAACTCAGCGCATGAGTCAGCGGCCGGTGGGGATCCTGTGGCATCTGCTGTCCAACCGCCGCCTCGAGCTGATGCCCGTGCTGGGACAACTGCGCGAGATTGAGATGCTGTAAGTTGATCCACAAGATAAAGTGACAGAAACTCAGCGCATGAGTCAGCGGCTGGTGGAGATTCTGCGGCATCTGCTGATATATCTTTCCGAGTGCAAAACTCGGGGTCAATGCCTCGCCTACCACGTGGCATTTATCTACGCAACGTTTGTTGACCTCTAGCGTCAGTCAGCTGTAAATGTTTTTCTTGTAATAAATACATTGCGAACTTTATAAAACTACAGATTCTTTTTTGTTGTTTTCTGGTTTTTTGTTTTGGTGGTATGATATCAGTAACCATCAGTAACTATCACCTGTGTGTAATATATGCAAGAGGGAATGATTAGTGTCGCTATTTTTTTTTGGATTGTTTTTTATTTGGCACGAGTTATATCGTGTTAATGGTATTGCAGCGCGGGTCGAGCATGCGTGCTGAAGGAGGAGGACACCGACGTGGAGGACCGCGCGGCGCAGCGCACCGCGCAGCGCACGCGCCGGCAACGCAGGCGCACTCGCTCGCACAAGAGCCAGAGCGAGGGAGAGGTGAGACTACTCTGCTCTTATCTCTGGGATCGTACGCGGGGAAGTGGGGCCGGTCTTCTACACCGACCTCGTCTCGTCAGCGGGGAACTACAACCGCCTACGGGAATTCACGCACCATTGGCATAAGAGGCGAAGCAGCTCGGAGCGTACGGCGCCGTCCTATTGTCATCGCTCGTGCGATGATGCGTGCGTCCGACGAAAATGATCGCGCATCCCGTGCGTTCAAACAAACTGTTTTCTACTGAATGTCCTATTAAAGATCGCGCGATCATGCGATGCGTTCATATTATCTATTCATCGCAGGATGAAATCACATCGCATCATCGCGCGAGGGATGACTATAGGACGGCGCCTACAGGTGACAGGTCGGCACCACGGAGGAGCAGCAGCGGGATCTTAGCTGCGCTAGTGACGTCTAGCCCCCAAGGAGGAGTGAGCATAAGGGACAAGGAAGAGACAAAATAATTTGTAGGGAGTCAAGAAGGCGCCCCGGGAAAATGCCAAGAGCAAGTACCGAACGGGCGCCCTTCCGCGATTCGGCCCATATAACCGAGGAGTTGGTGGGGCCATGGGAGGTGGAGGGTTGCTCTTATCTCTCTTCTTTCTCCTTTCCTTTTATTTTAGCTGCAAGCATGCAAAGGGCGATAAAACCAAACCGCCTTTGCACGCTGGGACTATTAGATTAAGATCCTTTCTTGTATGTTTTTCGACGTTTTCGCTTTGTGTGTTTGTGCGCGCAAAAGAGTGTAAATAAATCCCTACCCATATTATAAGTGCGAAAGTGTGTTTGTTTGTTCATTAATTACGTGATACGTCGCAACGGATTGACCTTATTTTGCACGGATATAGTTAAAGACCTTGAAAGTGGCATAGACTTCCTACAGCAAAATTCTGAGCGCAGCGTGGGATTCAATATACTTCGCCGGAGAACAAAATATTTTGGCCCCGAGTGACATACATCACTATATGAGAAGAAACAAAACACACTAAAGCACGAGCGCGGACCAATCAGAAGAACCAAAGTTCTAACTCTCATAAGAACAAAATATAATTTTTTCCCACTAGCCCCTAATGCCAAAGGTGGGTCTCCGCTAGTCGCTAGGCGAACCAAGCACGAGCCGAACACAATTCGTCTAGTGTGGATCGTCTTACAAGCCTCGAACGAGCGCGCTGCGAGCATTTCGTTCGTGCTCGGCTGCGTTTCACCTGTTGTCGGTTTTTTGACGAACACAAAGGGATTTGCTTCGCGCTCGCAGTGCGCTCGTGGACGTGTTTAGAGACAGACGTCGATCGCTCGAGCCGAGCATCATGGAAACGTGGACCGAAGATGCTTCCGTGCAATTAATTGTGGAAAACTACGTTCGAGGACAGTGATCGTTGTAGGTTCGTTGTACGTCCACACTTGACGCCGAGAACGGCTCCGCTTGTGCTTCGCTCGTGCTCGGTTCGTCTAGCGTAGACCCACCTCAATATTCGATTTTAGTATGATAAAAAAGTATAAACTATAATAAACCTCCACTTTTAATTGTTTTTTTAAATAGGGCAACACAACAGAAGGCGAAGAGAGCAAGTCGACTAAAGCGCGTCGCACACCGCGCCGCCGCAATAGTAACAAGTCCGTGAGCAAGGACGGCAAAGAGGACGGCAAGCCGCGCCGCCCCAGGCGACCCAAACCCGTCATTGACTTCACTGTCAAGGTAACCTGTCAATTTGTTTGTGCCACTGACCTCTACTAATAAACAAGTACGCTAGACTTGCTATGATGCTATGACTATGCGGATGAATGGGTTTTAATCCCGAATTATTTGGGTTGGCTTTAGAAACCAACCGCAGGAATACGGTATATTTTGACAACTAGTCAAATCAGTAACTTTTTATCAAACGTCAAAACGTGCGCTTAGTATGCGAGATTATATGGAATACCGGTGTGTGACGTCACAATCATTTGACGTGCTTTTTTTAGTTTAATCGATAATTTAAAATGGTTATTACACTTAAAACCAACAAAGGACGTGGATTTTACGTATTTTGGAAGACCCTCTATTTAATAATCACTGAGAAATAATTTATTTTTGATGTAGTCAAATACCCAATTAAGGATTTAGTTTTAGACCACATTCGAAATATTTTTGCACTATTCACAATGCACAACTAGGTACGTAAAAGAAGATTGGAGTCCTAAAAACAAAGCATTTTCAGCAATTTCAACAACAACAGTCATTAAAATATTACACAGAAAAATTTTGACCATCAGTAAGCATAAAATTTTACCCATTCTGAATAAATAATTTGACTTTGAGTTTGAGTTTAAGTAAAAAATATCTTTTTCACGAGAAGTACAAAATATCTTTGTTTTTTTTTTACAGATTTCAAACATCAGCCCCAGTACAAGAGTGCGCGACTTGAAACAGGCGTTATCTGAGCGTGGCGTTAAACCTCAAGTCATGGTTTGGAAGGTTAGTAACCAGTGGCGTAGCTACCTAGGGGCTAGGCGGGGCAGTGCCCCGGGGCCCTAAAGCTCAGGGGGCCCTCGAATCCTTACCAGAAAATCTCCACCGAACTAAAGTTTTGAAAATTTCCAAATAAATATGATAATTCGAAAGTTACTAGGGAATTCCCCTAAATTCTTTCTGTGAATGTATTTGTGTATTTGATATTTTTAGTTGATAAAACCTAACCAGTTTAGATAGCAGCGGGCCCCCATTTTTGATTTGCCCCAGGGCCCTTGGTTACCTAGCTACGCCACTGTTAGTAACTGGATAGAGAAATACGGAAAGAAGTTAGTACAGTACGAGGCCGAAAGTAATATACGTCGACCTTTAGAAGGAGATAGCAGATTTGCAGAGCAATGGTACTGATTCTGAGCACACCTAAATTTTAAAATATTCGCATCCTCTTCTTACTACCGTATTATGAAAAGGACAGACACAGTTTGACAATTTTAAATTCAATTAAGAGTTGCCATACCTCGTTACTTTAGCTGCCAGTTGCGAGCCTAATGTTTAAATTTGTAGCGTGCACTAAAATTTAGAGTCTTTAAATGTAAAATTCATGTTCCGTCCTTTTTTAGCAATATTAAAAAGAGAAAGATGCAGATACTTTGAATTTAGTTTAGAGAAAGACAAGAGAATCGGCGCCAATGTCTCTATCGTTGAGACCGACAAAACGTCATATAGGTATGAGTGACAGAGACAACGCTCTACAAAGCCGAAATGTCATTCTTTAGAATGACATGCCTTTATGAATGATCGGCCTTTAGGCCGATGTACATTACTTTCGGCCCGCGTACTGTATAGGGCTCTCTCTGTTACGTAATCAAATGTAAGAGAAAAACAGTATCGTTTGTGATTGGTGACTCAAAATGGTTAATTGTAAATGTTTTTTTTTTTGAAAACGAAAAGAGCGAAACTTTAATTTGGGACGTACACCAAAACAACTTTTTTTTAATGTTTTTTTTTTTCACAGGGTTTCCGTGGATTCTGCTACCTACATTTCTTCAAACCTGGCCCTCCGAAGGTAAGTAATACATATTTAACGGATATAGAGCAATTAGAGTAATTTTTTCATCAAAATCGGTTGAACGGTTGGACCGTGAAAAGCTAGCAGACAGACACACTTTCGCATTTATAATATTAAGTATGGATATGGATTATTTAGAAATTTCCTTAAAGTGTAGGTAAAACACTATCATAAAAATTATAAAATACTAGCTGATGCCCGCGACTTCGTACGCGTGGATTAGGTTTTTAAAAATCCTGTGGGAACTTCTAAATTTCCGGGATAAAAAGTAGCCTATGTCCTTCCCCGGGTTGCAAGCTACCTCTGTACCAAATTTCGTTAAAATCGGTTGAACGGTTGAGCCGTGAAAAGCTAGCAGACAGACAGACAGACACCCTTTTGCATTTATAATATTACTAGCTTATGCTCGCGACTTCGTCCGCGTGGACTACAAAATTTCAAATCCCTATTTCACCTCCTTAGGAGTTGAATTTTCAAAAATCCTTTCTTAGCGGATGCCTACGTCCTAATAGCTATCTGCATGCCAAATTTCAGCCCGATCCGTCCAGTAGTTTGAGCTGTGCGTTGATAGATCAGTCAGTCAGTCAGTCACTCACCCTTTCCTTTTATATATTAAGATTTGTTTATCATACAGGGTGAAGGTGACATAGTCCCACCCCCTAACATGGAGGGCGTGATCGCCGCACTAGCTGAGATGTCAGTAGGGGGCTCGGGGGGAACTGAGGGAGCGGGCGAGGAGCCGCGCGACGACAAGCCGCGCCTGTTGCTCGTCGAGCCCGCGCCGCCGCGCCAGCCGCGCGAGGAGGCGCAGCCGCAGACGATCGACACCAGTGCGCCCGAGCCGGAGCCCGTCGCGCCCGAGGTGAGTCACTAGACACCTTAGTTGACGTCTACAGCACTAGCTGAGATGTCAGCAGGAGACTCGGGAGGAACTGGGGGCCGCGACGTCGCGCAGACGGTCGACACTAGTGCCCCGCACAGCCCCCGTTCTATCCCGGTGCGGATAGCGCGCCTGGCATGCTGCGGGCTGCGGGTATGCGGGGCGTCCCCCCGCCTCATACCCCAATTGGCATCTCGAACATTCCGTTAACATCCAAATTAAAGCAATATAATTAATGTCCTTTCAGGTACACTAACTCCCGCGAGCCGACACAACAATCGACCCGAGAGTTCCTTTTTAACACTTTATAATATGTTTTGATTACTTGTAAAACACGCATACACGGTTGTTGGGTTCAATCGACACAGGAACTATTCGCAAAAATGACTTACTCCTAAAAAGTCCTGTTTGTTGAAATGACACATTCTCCAAAAGTCTTATTTGTCAATGGACTTAAGGTCATAGCTCATTAGAGTCACCCGGCACCCGACCTGCACCGCCTCGCTTCGTCACCAACAAGACGAGAACAACAAAAATACCAACAAATAAAATTATTATAATATTATGTATAAAATGTTTCAATGAATGGGCCAGGACTCCATTTAATTCGAATGTAATTTTTTTAGTAATAAATAAATATTCAAATATTAACGTCAAGTGTCACGCTCACTACATTAACTCTGTATCGACTGACGCTACGGGATTGATATAGTGAGCGTATGTCCACAGAAGTCCATATAAAGAATACTAACCGCACGAGGCGAGGCGGTGCAGGTCGTGTGCCGGGTGGTTCTAATGAGCTATGACCTTAAGTCATTTAGCGAATAGGCCTTTTTAAGAATGTCACTAAGCGGAAAGGACTTTTTAGGAGAAAATAATTTTGCGAATAGGTCCTATGTCGACTGACCCGATCGGTGCTCGCTTCTATCGCACGCGGACTGACGGGGCTCCTGTCGCATTCCGATACTAATTGTTTTAGGTATAAGGTTGATTTTACTCTGCGCCGGGCGGGCGTCGCTTGCGTCTTTATTTTACCTTGCACATCATCCATGTTTTAAGTTGATTATAATAATATGTAGTACCAATTTAAGGATAAAATAACACGTATATTAAAACTTTAAGGTATAATTATATTATTAAGAAGAATTTGGATTGCATTACTCAATTCAGTCCACAATTTTAATGAAAACAACTAACAATTAATGAGTTCATAACAATATTTTTCTGTATTTTTTTTATAATGTATTTAGTGTAATTTAGTAACTACATACTTTATATTAAATGAAATTATTGATTTTTCATTATCTGTGCATATCATTTTCTTAATGCAATTTTTTTATTTTAATTTTTCCAAGAACACAAATTTTTGTGTTCATGCCCGAATTTTAAGTATTCATGCCTTATATATCTGATATTATTTATACCTGTACTTCAATTCATACATCACAATATACATAGGATTATGATATAATTTTTTTTTTGTTAATTTCATACATAAAGAATGTTTAACAAATCCAATTAAGACACAGCAAAAAACCACGAAGGTTTAAAAACTGTGTCATTCCGTCTACTTCTTAATACATAATAATAGTGCTTCTATAAACAATTTACATAGTTTATAAACATTGTTTTGTTTACATTGTTTTAAATTGAATTTTGATGTATAAAAAATGAATAAAGATGTGTTTACTCAACCGCAGCGTGGTTCGATTTTAGTTTTGCAAATAGTTTGAACGAATGTTCGCGCGAATGTTTTTTTGTTTCTTTCGCACGTACCGCCCGGCGCTATGTTTAGAAAGAGTGAGCTATATTTACAAAGAGTATATTGATATATCTTTATGAATGTTTTAGTTGTTCTCTAGTCTTAAACGTTAGATTAATGCTGATAGCACATTACGGACGATCCGCACATCCGCACGCAACGCATTTCATAGCTCGTGTCAAGGAAATAAATCTGAAATAACGACGCTAATCATTTCCTCTCACTTACACACTGTACCTGTGTATAGTGTGTGAGTGCGACGGAATGATTAGCGCTTCTTCGTTTTGTTTTATTCATTGGCACAAGCTATATCAGTACTGAAAATGCAAATGGCGTCAATCATATAAATTACAGTATCTTTGTCATCTATGTCATCTGCATTTCCATTATTCGACTTTACTTTGAAATAATAAAATAAATGATATTGAAATTCAACTTGTTGGTGTAGATATTCGCAATTTCAGTACTAAATACGCTGCGTTGCGCCGCATGCGGCTCGTCGGTGATGTGCGTACTGCATAATATTATATTTAAAAAAAACTTACTCTTCGTTTTGTTCAATGCAAATACTTTTAAGCATTCTTCCATATTTTGTAAAAGATGCTATATTTTAGTATAATGTAATAAGGGTACATTCGCACGGGAGAAAATATTCGCCTTGGTGGTTAGAACTAGTTGTTTATATTATTTAAAATCTGCTTGAATAACGGTATTCATTACATTTTAAGCTATTGCATTCAAAAATGGCGTACTATGACGTCATAGTTCACGTCACTTTTACTCGGCACGGATGACATCATTGTTGTAATAACTCGTGGCAATACAGAAACGAATTGAAACGAAGCGGCGCTAATCATTCCGTTTCACTCACACACTATACCAGTGTAAAGTGTGTAAGTGAGACCCAAAACCCAACCCAAAACTTTATTCGAAAAAATCCACCACCAAAAAAAGTAATTAAAAAGTAAGAAAAAACAAGCATAGGGCAAGTTTTTTTTGTTTTTTTTTTATTCAACTGACGGAGACGAATGATTAACGCCGCCATTTCCCATAACTTAATGATTACACTTAGCTTCGTTACACAAGGTGAATTAAAATCGCAGCGATTTTTTTCTACCGTGCGCATGGTCCGTGAAAATAGATTTCACCGTTTTTTTTTTACTATAATGTTAAGGTGCTTTGAAAACGGGATTCCAAACTGCATTAGTTGCGCAATGCAATCGCAATCAGCCACTAGTGATTAAAACATTGCAATTGTCGCATATGCGATCGCCCCAGGTTTACATTTTGTTTTGATGGATTTGATTAGTTTTTAAGGGTATTTTTTACCTTATAAAGTTTGGATTCCCGTTTCGAACTTGTCTTGTTATTTGTGCCAACTTTGCGATATTTTGAATAGCTAGTTGTTTTTGTTTTGTTTTCTTGTAGAGATAAATTTTAAATTATGCTAAAGTTACTGTTCTATTAAAGGTGCGTAGCGATACGATGCTAAACTATATTTAAAATAAACCGTTACATAACTAACCGTGTCTCTATAACAAACACATGCGTTTATGCACCAGCCTCGCACGTCAAATCTTCGATCGAGATGTTGCAACCTTGCCTCGACCAAACAACCTCGACGCTTGTACTTTACCGAATGCGTAAATAATTGCGTACAAATTGTTTTTCTATGCTCTAGCATAGAAAAACAATTATTGTGTTGTTATGGTGTTAAATATAATAGCTTCTTAAAATCTGCACTGTGATGTATTTTTGATTCCTTCTATCATATTGAATGATTACATAATGATAAAGTCGGTCCTTGATTTAATTTAATCTCCTAATAGCTTAGTATCGCTTCGCACTTTAGATGGGCAGCTACCTCTATTTCTTACATATCGATGCGTAGAAAGTTGGTATAAATATTATTTTTTAAACTTAATGTTTAAAACTACTTTTTTCAGTATTAGGTTATTCGTAATTTAAGATGCGAGAAGTTAATAATATATTTGTCATAATAATATATTTAAATTATTTAGTATACTCTAGTATAAGGCGACTCTCACATTATCTACGCTATAATGTTAATTCATAATATGTATTATACTAAGCTTTAAAAACGGTTATATTAATGAGTTGATAGGTTTTGCCGGTAATTTTGTATAGCACTAAAAGTTTAACAAATAAAAAACTGTCAAATATATTTCGACTGTATGCATAATTTTTATTTTTCTTGCATCAGCCATTAAAAAGTAATTGTAATAAATTAAAGCAGCAATACACTCGTGAAAATGAAGTGGCTTAATCCATTTTGTCATTTTCAAAGTGACAATGCAAGTAGAAAGCATTTTCAAACTTAAAAATTACTAGTACTGAAACAGATCAAAACAATATTGATTCAAGATTCAACATTCTTTATTTTGCAGAAACAATTTTTTTACAATGAGATGTTTATAATAGTCCAGTATAAATGTTTCACCTTACATAATCAGGCATGCAAAATTAGTACCTACTACATAGTAAAATAATTTAGTTTTTAACATATAGGTATTCCTTAACATTAAAAATTTCATCTATTATAATACAATATTGGTGTATATTAAATTTCTATAAAAATCGCGTAGATATTGTGATTATTCGCCTTAAGTGAACTGTGACGTTCACACGTCCTATGGTCTCTTTATTAGTGGAATATAAAGATGTATTTTATATAGAACTTTGGGGATATTTGTATTGAACTTATAGTGCATACTTTTTGAAAACTCACTCGTCATTTTGCTCTGTATCAACTGTCATGTCAAAAGTACGATTTTAGTCCTTGATCTAAAGGTAAGGGATGATTTATGCCAACACATGGCGGGCGCGGGTCGTGCCACACGATGCGCGGACGAGGCACAGATTCAAAACATCACGTACATTTTATATGAAGCAGTTTTTGCTTCATCGTGTTTAAACCGTACTTTTGACATGACAGTTGATACAGCCAAAATGGCGAGTGAGTTCTAAAATTTAAAAGTAACATAGCAGCTTGTGTGAGGTTGGGTATGCACTAAGTTTGCGAACCTAGAATTCTGCGATCCTCCCTTAATTTAGTTTTTCTTAGATACTTGATATAGCAAGCGCCCCGGGCGCGCGGATAGCACTCTGTGAAGACAAAATGTGTGGCGTTATATGGGACGAAATGGGCGCGCGGCGGGTGCTTGTATTTCGTTCATAGAGCGCCATACATTTTGTATTCACAGCGATTATACTAAAGGCTTCTCCTGTACATAAAGCCGGAGCCGCACCGACGCCGGTAAGTAAGTATAAAACAAATAAAAATTGCATATGAGCCTTACTGGTCCTACGCCGCCATTTTGTGTATACGGCCCTTCGTCGCCTCCATTTTGTGTATACGGCCTTACGCTGCCATTTTGTGTATACAGCCCTATGTCGCCATTTTATGTATACGGCCTTACGCTGCCATTTTGTGCATACGACCATACACCGCCATTTTGTGCATACGGCTCTATATGCCGCCATTGCGATCCGACAGAGCGCTAATGAGATCGATGCTATTTCCACATAATAAAATTGCGCCATTGACCGGCAGCGGCAGAGTGAACTGGAGTGAGGGAACTCTCGGTTTAATCCTGAATCGATGACATGTCAAATATTAGGCTATGGTGACGTAAAATGAAATCCTGCCTCAAATGTACTAACATTTGACGGCATCCCAGTGACGTCGAAGCCTCGACGTTTTGTTAGAAGTTCCCTTAGAAATTCCCTGTGAAAGTTCATGCCATTTTTATTAGTTCACTAACTTACGGTCTGGTTCCGGCCTCATGTACAGAAAGTTGTAGTTTTTTTTAGTAAGGTTAGTGTCAACTGCAACTCGGTCGCGACCTGTCATTTCCATTCCAAACTCATTTGACGACGGCGATCGCACAACTCGCTTGTCAAATTCTCTTGGAGATAGATTGCGACTAAGTTGCCCACTGTCAAAAATATGCAAAGCCAGAAGAAGAGAAAAAAATATATGCAAAATCAGGTATAGTCCGTATAAAATGACTTTACGCGTCTCTGAGTCAACTGTCATGTCAAAAGTTAACCTTTAAAATAAAGACTAATATCGTACTTTTGACACAAAGTTAAAATGGCGCGTGAGAACTGATTTTTTACGCACTATATCTCGGTTCGCGTACTTATTGAATACCCAGCTTGAGATTGTTTCTTATGGTGTATTTTTTATGTAGTTTAAATAGCACCTTAAAATCGTATATTTTGTACCCTTGTGCGTTTTTCGTTTCACTAAGCTGTCTTGTAGTAATTTGTAATAGATGCATCCATTTAGAAAATGAACTTCCATAGAGTTGCTTTTTCTCCATAGAAAAAACGCTTCTTATGGAAACGTAAAATTTTATTTTTATACTAGAACGTTAAAAGCCTAACAAAATGACAGTAATAAGTTATAAGTAATAATTAATATTCTTACAATAGTATTTTGTACTTGCATTTACTACTTTTACCTTTGGTAGTCCCAGTTTTCCGGTTACTCTTCAATTACCCTTGGGGTAATTATCTTAGTTTCAATGAAATAGGAAATTTAAATTTTTTCTTAAAAAAAAAAAATTTTTTTAACGTTGTTTAGCCCATCTTGAATTCGCTGATTATTCCTTTTTTAGGGCAAATGTATAACGTTGGTTTAGTACGTAAATGTTTAAAAAATTCAGCTCTTATATAGTGCCTACATTTTGAGATCTCACTTGCCATCTTTGCTCTACGTGTCAACTGTCATGTCAAAAGTACGGTTCACCTTTAAAATAAGGACTAAATCGCACTTTTGACATGACAGTTGACACGTAGAGCTAAAATGGCGAGTGAGATCTCAAAATGTAGGCATTATCTAAATGAACTGTAGAATTTACTCACCAATAGATATATTATCGTATTGAAATGATAACAGGTACGGTTTCACACCTACTAACTGTACTTGTTACCAACGTAACAACCCAGGCAGTAAGTATTATACATCAAGATTTAGAAAGAGATAATCGGCAGCTACGGCTTCGTAGAGCGTCGTCTCTGTCACTCATAACTGTGACGTTTTGTAACTGACTTGTCAGCGACAATGACTGAGACAACGCTCTACAACGCCGAAGGTGCCGTCTCTTTCTGATGTTCTATTCTATGTATATATTATTTACTGCTAGGTACTTGTTCGTTTGTAAATGAAAGATGTCACCCATGCTCATAAGCCTCGGTGTCCACCAAAGTAGAGATGAGCGGTCATGTGTTTAGCAATCTAATCAGATTATAGATAGATGACGTTAACAAATTGTCAAGTCATTTTTCAATAATCGGATTGTTGTGTTAAAAACGGCTCCGCTCATCTCCGTTTTGGTGGATACCAGGCCTTAGCATTTGAATAAGGTTAAAAGGAGTAACCATTTGTATCTCAGCGAATATGGGCTTGGTTTTAAGTATGTATTATCCTAGGTATCCTGTTTTAATCCTGTATTACTCTTATGTAATACTGGTTTTGATCTTCATTACCTTTTTAGTTATGTTTTTCATCCTGCATTACCCGAGGGTAAAAGTTTTATTTGAAATTTAACTGCAATTATAAAGCGCACAAGTAGGTATAGTTATTGAAATGAATCGGCTCGCAACTATGCTATCGAGTTCTTATGGTGCGTTTCCACTAAAACGGAGACGAGCGTAGCGCAGACGTGTGCGCTTTGACCAAATAGCTTATTAAGAAATGACGATAAAATTGTAATGTCATCTTAATCTGATTGCCTATTCATAGAGTAAAGGGTCTATTGGACACATTTCCGCTCATTATAATTCAATGTCAGCAGTACGAATCTGCTAACAGTAAGCATCTGATTCTACACCTTAGGGTGTCTGTCCACTGAAGCGGAGTGGAGTGGAGTGTGGCGGGGGCGGGTGGGTGAAAGAAAATATTCCTATTCCAAAATCTGCTGTTCCCTAAGTGTCAATGTACGCTCTTTAGATTTCACTCTAAAGGTCCAAACGCACATACGCGACGAGGCACGTTCGCAACCATAAGTCTGGTTTTTCCTCACGCTGATTGTCAGTGTTGGCAAGTCAATATGCATGCATTATTACAAAGCGTCGGCGCCGACTAGAAAATGGGAGGAAAATCGGCCCGAGATCTTTTGTGGACTTGAAACGATAGCATAGTTGCTGCGATGGTTCGGTATTTTCTAAATTATTCTGTTTGCATTGTTCTAAGCACATGTGTAATATATTTTCAACTTATTTGTTAACTTAACATGCGTGTATCATCCATTGGTTTTGTACTGTTTAGTAGCGAGCGAGCGCGGATGATATTTTTTTCGTTTTGTATTTTTTTTAATAAATTTATTTAACACTTTCTTGGATTTTTTTATTTTTATTCGTTTCTCTTTTTCCTTATTCTTGAGTTTTTATGTATAGTATTCACTGGAAAGTCTTCATTTTAGGTTTATCTTGTAAAATAGAGCAGATAATATTATGCAATGTATTTTTCGATATTGAAAAGTGATTGCAAAATGGACAGTAAATAAATCAGATCACGTCAACTGCAGAGGTCGGCGCTGATGTCTACTCATGCATTTTACTGCGCGCTCGATGCCGCTGAAGTCTTGCATTTTTGGTAGGTTCGGTTGAAACGGAAAAATTCGACTTGCAGTTGCTTTGGGATGCTTGTTCACTAAAGCGAAGCGGAGAAGAGATGAGTTCGTTGGACTAATCAGATAATTGATATATTATGTAATTTTATCAATCATCTCGATAATCTATAATAATAATAAAAATAATTGGTCTCCTGAGCATCTCCGCATCGCTTCAGCGTACAGGACAGGCATCCTTAGACCCGGTCACCAAATAAGCGGAGCGGAGACATGTGTCCAGTTGATCAAACAGATTAATTAATAGATTACCTACTTGAAAAAATTATCAGGTCATGTTTTAAAAATTTGAAGGGTTGACTGTAGGTACCTACCCATCTCTTCGCTCCGTTTAAGTGGAGACCGGGTCTTAAGTTTGGGATGAACCTAGCAAAATCCTTCTTTCCGTGTTTTTTTTTTGAAGATTTTTTTATTTTTTTTTATTCAGATACAAGTTAGCCCTTGACTGCAATCTCACCTGGTGGTAAGTGATGATGCAGTCTAAGATGTTAGCGGGCTAACCTGGAAGGGGATTTTATCAAATTTGTCTAACCCTAAGGGATAATTAATGCCAACTCGTGGCGAGCGCGGGCCGAGGCACGGCTAGTGACTCGTGCTTGCCACGTGTTGGCAAAACATAAATCATCCCTTATTTTAACGTTGTATAAAGTAAGATTCTCTTAACTTTTATCATGATTTTCGGGCAGGTTTTCCTTAGTTCTATTACCTGGTTGAATATTCATGTATAAGACATTTCTTACATTTAAAAACTAAATGTTGTGATGTACCCTATTTGCCGGTTAGAATTGACGGCCAAATATACTATTTTTCTAGCGAGTTATTGGTGTTTTAATTGCAATTTGTTTTTGAAATGCAAGCGTGTGGTTTCAGTACCTACACGCAAAGGGCTTATGATGCGCTACGAGTCCAATATCAGTATCCTTATTATAAATGCGAAAGTGTGTTTGTTTGTTGGTTTGTCCTTCAATCACGTCTTTTAAAAATCCCGTAGGAACTCTTTGATTTTCCGGGATAAAAGAAGCCTATGTCACTCTCCGGGTCTTTCTATACCCATGCAAAAAAACACGTTGATCCGTTGCTCCGTTGCGACGTGATTGAAGGACAAACCAACAAACAAACACACTTTCGCATTTATAATATGGATGGACAGTGATTGCATGTAAAGGGCGCTGTATGCCTGTTGCGTAAATCTGTGGGATTATGAAGATCGAAATTGGCCCAGCTGGGAATCTAAGCCATCAGGACCTCAATATTAGGTCATTCGCATAGGTAGGTACAGCAGATTCAAGGTATAAGAAGTCCCGCAAATTGCTAATGCGCGTGGTCGCCATTTTAGTGATGTCAGCACTAGACTGAAGTTTCGAGCTGATGGTATAATTTTTTACTAAAATATACGTCAACTAGCTTATGATCGCGACTTCGACCGCGTGGACTACAAAATTTCAAAACCCTATTTCACCCCCTTAGGAGTTGAATTTTCAAAAATCCTTTCTTAGCGGATGCCTACGTCATAATAGCTATCTGCATGCCAAATTTCAGCCCGATCCGTCCAGTAGTTTGAGCTGTGCGTTGATAGATCAGTCAGTCAGTCAGTCAGTCAGTCAGTCACCTTCTCCTTTTATATATATAGATGACGTGAATTAGATGTTAATGAGACATGATTCCAGCGCAATAGCAATTTGCGGGACTTATATTGCGTGACAAATGTTCATAAATCATACAATTTTCCATGAAACACTTGTATTGTGACACTATTATAAATTGTTCTGACTTCTGATGCCTATCTAGCTATATGACATCATATTATTATTCGTATCAGATCTACGAGTATCATGCTATCACTGGTTGTAACTTATAATAAATGGCAAATAGTTCGTGGTGAACCTTATTTGCTCTGAAACTTGAAGATGTGGACTTTGATTGTATTGGTTTTGATGATGCTCTTGGGGTTGGCAAATTCGCAAGTAAGATTTTAATTATTTATCTAAGTAGGTACTAGCTGATGCCCGCGACTTCTTCCGCATGGAATTAGGCTTTTAAAAACTAAAATCGTGGGAACCATTTTTGTAGGATAAAGATACCTATAATGCATAAATTTTATCTCAGTTTTCACTTGCCATTTTAACTTCTTGTTAATTGTCATGTCAAAAGTACGATTTTTGAAGGATTTTTGACAAATTGTGTTAAAATGGCGAGAGCGCTCTCATTTAGTACGGACTATACCTACCTACTCACTTTTTATGTAGATACCTGTGTAAATCAGTACCCTTATTATAAATGCGAAAGTGTGTTTGTTTGTTGGTTTGTCCTTCAATCTCGTCGCAACAGTGCAACGGATTGACGTGATTTTTTGTATGGGTATAGATAAAGACCTGGAGAGTGACATAGGCCACTTTTTATCCCGGAAAATCAAAGAGTTCCCGTGGGATTTTGAAAAACGTAAATCCACGGACGGAGTCGCGGCCGATCAGCTAGTTATCTAATAATTATAATGTACCTACCTATATATTTTGCTATACCCTTACAGGATCTCATATGTATCTCATGTTATTCTTGTAAGTGGATGTATGTGAAACGCAAAAATAAAGAATAAAGAAATAAAGAAACTTTCAGCTTTTATAAAATAACGAAGGTCTGGCACGCGCTGGCTCTCTCTCTATAAGTTCCTACTTCCTACCCATAATATTATCTTGTTTAGGAGTTAGTTTACGCCGTTAACTTCAACTCTCCTATCTACGTATGCCCCGACGAGAGCAGCCAGCCTTTCGTGGACACGTCTCACGTGAATGTGGCGAGGTATAACAGGACCAACTCCGTGATGACTGGCTACATCAAATTCCTGAAGGGATTCGAACAAGACACTATGGTACATAAATTTAAACATCTAGCCCTTCTAGCATCAGTTTTCGCCTTCAGTTTTACGTCATACCTTCTCTGTTTCCCACTTATCATCATCAACACAAGATGAGGAATTCACTCTCACCTTGGACTTTTCTATCTACTTAATGGGGGTGAAGAGAGCCAGCTGTATGAGGACACATGGTGATACGGTATAATGCGACCACCGCCATTTTGATTGGCTCCATCAAGAAGAGATTCGAAAAAAACACTATGGTAAATAAATTTAAACATCTAGCCCTTCTAGCATCAGTTTTCGCCTTCAGTTTTACGTCATGTCATACCTTCTCTGTTTCCCACTTATCATCATCAACACAAGAGGAGGAATTCACCCTCACCTTGGACTCTTCTATCTACTTTATTGTGGGTGAAGAGAGCCAACTGTTCATGGATACATGGTGATACGGTATAATGCGACCACCGCCATTGTGATTGGCACCATCAAGAAGAGATCCGAACAAGACACTATGGAAAATAAATTTAAACATCTACTTAGCCCTTCTAGCATCAGTTTTCGCCTTCAGTTTTACGTCATACGTCGTATTTTGAAATATTCATTATTTGTTGTTATAGCAGCAATAAAAATACACATTCTGTGCAAATTTCAACTCTCTACCTATTACGGTTCAAGAGATACAGCCCGCTGACAGACAGACATACGGATGGACGGATGCACAGCGGAGGCTTAGTAATAGGGTCCCATTGACACGCTTCTGGTACGAAACCCTAAAAACAGTTAAATTAATGACGTACATTTTAATTTGTTGTGAATTTTCCTAATTTAAAACAAATTTTATGATTAATTTTGTATTTAAAAAAGTCACTTATTTACTTTGGAGACCACTTACATCAAATAAACCCCTATTAAGGTAAGGTTTTTTTTAATTTATTTCTGAAGTGGTAAGTTTTTAAAAGTTTTTGAAAATATTTAGATGCCATTAACGCTATTTTTAAATTATTTTCAAGTCTTGAAGTTTTGTAACTACTGCTCTTAGACAATAATTTTGAACTTTCGATAAAATTTTAGTCTTGTTCCATAGTCTAGGTAAACCGTAATTTTTCAAACAATAATTGAGTTTATGGTTGCTAATAACCACGAAAAAAAATGTCCAAAAACGTTTTACAGAAAGAGAAAAAAAAAAAAAAACCACTGATGGATGAAAATTATGAAAAAATCATTAAAAAAATTCATATCTCCTAAACTACTAAAAATCGCTGAACATACATGTGCGTGATTTGGATACCCCTTAACATAAGGTACCTACCTATTTAAATTTTTCTTTTAGAACATCCCCCGCCAGCCTGTATATGCATGTTTATTTTTTTATAGATAGAATTTATAATAGAAGAAGACATCATGGGGGAATATAGCACATTGACGACATATGAGATATGCGACTTTTGCGCTGAGCTGGCCAACCCTGACAGCAAGCACAAAAATTACATACAGGGCTTAAGCCTCCCTCCGCACTGCCCTGTTGAGGCCGTAAGTCATATAATCTTATCTTCTTATCTTATCTAAATATATAAAAGGAAAAGGTGACTGACTGATTGACTGACTGACTGACTGACTGACTGACCAGTGGCGTGCGGGTCATAGAGGCATAAATGATAAATGCACTGCTTACCCCAGTTGCAATAGCTCAATGCAAATTTACTTATCATCCCGACTGACTGACTGACCAGTGGCGTGCAGGTCATAGAGGCATAAATGATAAATGCACTGCTTACCCTAGTTGTAATAGCTCAATGCAAATTTTACATTATGACCTGCCAGTAAACAGGTTCCTACCTAACAAATGCCTACCCTGGCTTCAAACCCTGTGCATGCCACTGTGACTGACTGACTGACTGACCTATCAACGCACAGCTCAAACTACTGGACGGATCGGGCTGAAATTTGGCATGCAGATTGCAGATAACTATTATGACGTAGGCATCCGCTAAGAAAGGATTTTTGAAAATTCAACCCCTAAGGGGGTGAAATAGGGATTTGAAGTTTGTGATGATCCACGCGGATGAAGTCGCGAGCATGAGCTAGTTATTTATATATCAACTAGCTTATGCCCACGACCTCATCCAAAAAAAAAACAAATATAGCACGGAACCCGTGGTGCGTAAGTCTGACTCGCACTTAACCAATTTTTTTTATTACATTGGGGTTTAAAGAAAAAGGTGGCGAATAGGTACTCTTTTTAGTTGCGATCAGAATCAGTAGGTACCACTGTATTGTAAATGATTTCAGAATAGCTATCCCATCAAGGATTTGGTGGCGGAGACAAAATACCTGCCGTTTCTCGAAGGGTTTGAAGGGTCCTACCAGGTGACGGTGAAATTCTTCAAGCGTACAGACGACAAGTGCCTCGGTGAGAAGACATTCCTCGCGTGTTTCAAGCTAGACGTGATTGTTGAACGTTTCTAAATTGTAATAAACAATATTTTTTTTGTGTATTTATCTTATTAAGTAAGTTACCTATTCTAATCCAATCCAATCCATCAGCCTGTTTGCGTCCACTGCGCCTTTTCAAGAGCGCGCCACCAAACACGGTCCTCCGTCTTCCTCAGCCATCCGCTTCCCATCACCTTCTTCAGGTCATCGGTCCAGCGGGCTGGAGGGTGTCCCACACTGCGCTTACCGGAACGCAGTCTCCACTGTAGAACACCTTTTCCCCTACGTGCGGTACGGCCGTCGGTTCTGTGACAGACATGACCTGTCCATTGCCACTTCAGCTTGCTAATCCTTTGAGCTACGTCGGTCGCTTTTGTTCTTCTGCGAATTTCTTCGTTCCGGATTTTGTCCTTGAGAGTGATACCCAACATAGCTCGCTCCATAGCACACTGACGGCTGAGCGACTTTTAGTTTGTGGACGAGACCTACTGTCAGTGTCCAAGTTTATTGTAATACATAATCTACACTAATATTATAAAGAGGAAAACTTTGTTTGTTTGTTTGTTTGTTTGTTTGTTTGTACTGAATAGGCTCAAAAACTACTGGACCGATTTTAAAAATTCTTTCACCATTCGAAAGCTACATTATCCATGAGTAACATAGGCTATATTTTATTTTGGAAAAAAATAGGGTTCCGTAAGATATTTGGGTTTTTCGGACACAAGGTGTAAAAAATCAACCAGAAAAGTTACTTATTTTGCGTACGCTGCCTAAACTATAAAAGATAGAACCATAAAATGTTCTAATTAATTGTAGATCTTATAAATATCTACAAAAAAGTCCGCGACACACTATACCCATCTATGTCGAGTGAGGCACAGCAACCATTTTTTTATTTAAAAATCTTGAATTTTTTTTGGACTACATTTAAACGCGTTTATTTTACTCATGCTATTAATCCTTATCAAAATAAATGATTTCATCACTAAGAACAGTTTATGGAGATAATATTTGGTCTTTGAATGATTAAAATTGGACGTTTGGTTTTGAAGTTATGGCGAAATTAAAATATTACGATTTCTGCTGCACGGCCCGATGTCGTTAAGTTTGTTTGTAGGGGGTAATCTTTAGAACTACTGAACCGATTTTAAAAATTCTTTCACCAGTAGAAAGCTACATTATTCCTGAGTGACATAGGCTATACGGGATCTTTAAAAACCTAAATCTACGCGGGCGAAGCCGCGGGGATCAGCTATATTATATAAAGAGGTAATGTCGTTAAGTTTGTTTGTAGGGGGTAATCTTTAGAACTACTGAACCGATTTTAAAAATTCTTTCACCAGTAGAAAGCTACATTATTCCTGAGTGACATAGGCTATACGGGATCTTTAAAAACCTAAATCTACGCGGGCGAAGCCGCGGGGATCAGCTAGTTTACTTATATTGATGTTGATTTCATGGCGGTCACTAAATCCTGCCGATCAACAGCGCGTTTGAGGGTACCTACCAGGTGCGGTGAATTTCTACAAGCGTACAGACGACCAGTGCCTCGGTGAGAAGACATTCCTCGCGCGTGTTTCAAGGTAGACGTGATTGTTGAACGTTTCTAAATTGTAATAAACTTACTGATAATTTAAAACGCTCGTTATTTTTTTATTAGGTAAGTAAAATAAGGGTTGGGGAGGGGGTTTAACCCCTGAATGAGTTATAGATAGAGTTCATTGAAGTGTCTTATGACCAGTGGCGTGCACAGGGTTTGAAGCCAGGGTAGGCATTAGTTAGGTAGGAACCTGTTTACTGGCAGGTCATAATGAAAAATATGCATTGAGCTTACAACTGGGGTAAACAGTGTATTTATGCCTCTATGACCTGCACGCTACTGCTTATGACTAGGATAACTAGGAAATATTTTACCTACATCGATTTGTGTGGCCTACAACTGCCTGGTTGCACAAATCTGACTAGTGTAGAGGCATGCGGCCTCTTCTAAGACTGGCAGCTGTAAAGAAGACATTTCACATCGCAGCTGCCACTTAGAACGGAAATTTGAATACGGAGCGATTCGAAAATCCTGCGGCCCTGGGCGAAATCCAGGGGCCATATTCGCTCCTCAGATACCAAGACCGACACATCACTGTCGAGCACCGAGCTCCAGTTTTCTTGATTTCGTCTGTTATATTAATTGTGTTTATACTGAATTATATCTTGTAAATATGTGAGCAGCCGTTTCATTCATACTCCGTGCTACCACATATTCTGGTGACCCCTAGAAGTCCAAGAAGCACGCAAGCGCGTTGGGATTACTGCCATAATAATTGGTACGCTACAACTGATTGCATCTGAACCCGACGCGCAGGTTCAGTACATACATGCCTCGTGAGGACATATCCGAGGCGCCCTGAGGAGAATCCAGGTTCTATAAAGACATTATTACTTTTTCTTCTGTGCTAAAAAACATTTTTGAACAATTATTTATCTTGTGACATTTATTTTTCTTTTTGTGTGGTGAAAAGCATTTTAAGTGACATTTTTTGTTTAAATGTTAAATTCCGGAATTAGAACTCTTTTACACGCATAACTAATAGAGACTTTAAGTGAGTTTTAACTATCAAAATTTAAAAACGGAATATTTACAAACATTTTAAATTTAATTTTATAAGAATTTTGTGTACTAGTTTTTATTTTTGTGAATAGTTTTCTTTTTCGTGTATAGCTAAAAAAATGGATAAAAAAATCAAAGAATTAGAGGAGGAGAATGCGGCTCTTGTAAAAAAAATGAAAGAGTTAGCAGGAACTGCCCTACCTCTAATGGAGGAAAATGAATCGCTCCGTACCAAATTGGCTACCGTGACGGAAGCCCCTACGGAGCATTCCAAAATTTGTAAGGTTGCGGCGAAACTTCCTCCCTTCTGGGCAGATCGCCCCGTAGTGTGGTTCGCCCAGGTCAAGGCGGCCATTATGTGCCATGCCAACCCACAATGGACCGAGGTATTACCATTAGTACTCCTAGGTATTAGGAGCGCATGGAAGGAAGACCTTGGATTATCCAGTGCGGAGCTGGTCTACGGAGAACCTTTACGATTACCGGGTGAATTTTTCAACCCACCTAATAACGATCATGTTTCTGACCCGGCGTACGTTGCTGATAGGCTTCGCAATCATATGTCAGAGTTATCTCCGACTCCTTCGTCGAGACGTTGTAAACCAGTTTTTTACATTCCGAAGGATTTATCCTCCGCTGATTACGTTTTCTTGCGTCGAGGAACAGCAAAGAAGTCACTGGAACAGCCATACACTGGTCCATACAGAGTGTTAGAACGTGATGAAAAAAATTTTAAAATTGAGGTGAAAGGCAAACCAATGGCAGTAACCATTGATCGTTTAAAACCGGCTTATATCTTTCAACCCCCTCAAGTTGATTTGCCTGCTCAATTGTCTCACCCTTCTCAACCTTCTCAACCATCTCAACCTTCTGTCACCACGCGTTCCGGGCGTAAGGTTCGCTTCCTCGTTCCCTATCAAGCCGCTTAGCAAATAATTTATTAAATTTTTTTCTTTTCTCTCCTTTCTTACTCCGTAGGGGGGTGATGTAGAGGCATGCGGCCTCTTCTAAGACTGGCAGCTGTAAAGAAGACATTTCACATCGCAGCTGCCACTTAGAACGGAAATTTGAATACGGAGCGATTCGAAAATCCTGCGGCCCTGGGCGAAATCCAGGGGCCACATTCGCTCCTCAGATACCAAGACCGACACATCACTGTCGAGCACCGAGCTCCAGTTTTCTTGATTTCGTCTGTTATATTAATTGTGTTTATACTGAATTATATCTTGTAAATATGTGAGCAGCCGTTTCATTCATACTCCGTGCTACCACACTAGCACTTGGCCAGTTTTTATTCGATAATATTTCGAGCACCTACTCGTAATTTTCTGTTATCTTTTATAAGTTCCACGAATTGCTAATGCGCGTGGCCGCCATTTTAGTGACGTCAGCACTAGACTGAAGTTTCGAGCTGATGGCTGATGGTATATTTTTAACCGACTTCAAAAAAAGGAGGAGGTTCTCAATTCGTCGGAATCTTTTTTTTTTTTTTTATGTATGTTCCCTGATTACTCAAAAACGCCTGGACCGATTTTGAAAATTCTTTTTTTGTTTGAAAGGGTATACTTCAAAGTTGGTCCCATTTCAATTTGGTGAAGATCTGATGAACATCTTCGAAGATAGATACTGGAACTCCTCAACGGATAAGAGTAAATTGCTCGCGATCAGTGTAATAGCTTAGTAAACAGTAGATTTTTAACCAGTCATAGCATAATTTCATGGGGCCACTAAAAATTGTGAAATAAAAAAAATTTACAAAAAAAATAAAAACCGACTTCGTTACATAAACACCGACCCCAAAAATATTATTATGGAACTATATTAACTCTTGTATACATAATATATTCGGTAATAAATTAAATTATTTTTCAATTTTTAGTGTTTATGTAACGAAGTCTGTTTTTATTTTTTTTGTAAATTTTTTTTTTATTTCGGCTGACGTCAAAATTACGTCATTTCGATGTTAATGAGACATGGTTCCAGCGCAATAGTAATTAGCGAGACTTGTATTTAGTTTCTTTGGCAGATTATTTTATTTTCTTTGGCAGATTATTTTATTTTTTATCTCTGGCCGAATATATTTTTTTTTATTTTTTTAAATAAAACATTAATGGTTATTTCGACAAAACTGAATTTACTAGGAACGTTTCACACTCATTCGTCGTCTGGTTCGTTGACATTCTCGTCGCGACTAGACTCGTAGAAAACTTCGTCATTTTTTCTCACGCCAGGCTTAGCGTGCCTTTTGACTTTCTTGTGTTCAGGTTTTTCTTTGTGCTCTTCTTTGTGTTTCTTATCTTTTTTGTTAGAATGTTCTTTGCTGTCACTTTCTGAACTGCTTGAGCTCTTATGGTGGTCCTTCTTCCTAGCATTGGAAAAATGAATAATTTGAAACACGCAATAAAATGCTATCTTAAAAAACTCATTTAGAGTCACGTTTTTTTAATACAAAAAAACGATTTTGAAGTGAATTATCTAAAAGGGTGCTTGGAAGTGAAACTTCTTAAAGGACTTTTGAGAAGGAAAACGAATGAACGAACTTATTGGCTGGACAGTGGACAGGCAACTGAGTAAAACACAATTTGCACACGGCTCCAATTTTAATCAAAAGGCAAGCAGTACCTACTTTTCCTATAGGTACTTGAAATTCGAGATATAAGTAGGTACCTACAGTTTAAGTATTATTAATGCGCAAGCAAAAATAAAAAATATTATAGTTTACCTAGTTTTGTTTAGGGCTTAGATAAGGTACTTACTTTTTCCTTAACATTTCTTCATGTTCGTCGCTGCAACAAAAGGTATAATTTTGTTGAATTAGTTATTTAAAGTCCACAAAATGGAGGTAAGCTAATATTTATTGCAAAAAGGTATTCACACACCTATCATCAGCTTTATCATTCTTCTCGGCACTGTAAAATGTCAAAAGAATAATGATTATACCTATCTAGATATTTTTCTTCGTAAATACAAAAGCTTTAAAAGGTAGGTATCCAAGTATCACTAAGTACTAAGTACTTAGTTATCTAATATAAAAATATTATGGAAGTTTAAAGCTAATAGGTAACGTTTTCGTCAATAGGTAAGGTAAGGTAAGGTAAGGTAAGGTAAGATAAGATAAGATAAGATAAGATAAGATAAGATAAGATAAGATAAGATAAGATAAGATAAGATAAGATAAGATAAGATAAGATAAGATAAGATAAGATAAGATAAGATAAGATAAGATAAGATAAGATAAGATAAGATAAGATAAGATAAGATAAGATAAGATAAGATAAGATAAGATAAGATAAGATAAGATAAGATAAGATAACATAAGATAACATAAGATACGATACGATAAGATAAGATAAGATAAGATAAGATAACATAAGATACGATACGATAAGATAAGATAAGATAAGATAAGATAAGATAAGATAAGATGAGATAAGATGAGATAAGATGAGATAAGATGAGATAAGATAAGATAAGATAAGATTTATTTATTTACTTTCATGTACATTTACATGAATTGATGGTGGGTGCTTAAAGCTAAATTATAAGCAGTACATGAGACCCTGTCAGGGTATTGCAAATACAATTTTAGGTACTTACAATAAAAAAATGATAAATATTAAAGATACAATAAAAGGTTACAATTTAGAATACAATAAGAATAGGATTAAAATTATTAAATTATTATTACTACATATTAAATATTATTCATTTGCATGCTTATGACATATATTATATTATTAGAATGTAGATTAGAATTTTGTTATAAAGCAAGATTAGTATGTAGTAGGTAGGTATATATAGTACTTAGGTAGTATTTTATTATTACAGTAGCCGGCAGAAAATATTGTACATCAAATCAAATCAAATAATTTATTCGAAATAGGTAATAAATTACACTTTTTGATTGTCAGTTGTTGGATTTGTAAGATATAGTGGTGATAATTTTTACGCAATTTTAAAAATAAAGCTACGAGGGTTCCAAACGCGCCCAGGTCTGAGAAAAGAGCCCACAACAAACTCAGCCGGGTATTTTATATTTTTCATCGAGCTTTAGAAGGGGAGTTCGGCTTCGTAGAGCATTGTTTCTATCACTCATACCTATGTGACGTTTTGTCGTTCTCAACGAGACAGAGGCAACGCTCTACGAAACCGCTATCTCTTTCCAATGTACAATACTTTCTGCCGGGTACTATACAAGTTTAGATCCATACTCCTTTCAGGTTAACCCGCTTCCATCTTAGATTGCATCATCACTTGACACTTACCACCAGGTGAGATTGCAATCAAGGGCTTACTTGTGTCTGAATGAAATAAAATAAAAGTAAATAAAGAAAAATAGAACCTTTCTGCTCTATCCTTTGCATCATCGTCACTGTAAAAAAATGGTTGTACTTAATTTAGGTTCGTTAATGGTACTGATTCTGAGCACAACTAAATTTTAGAGCATTCGCATCCTCTTCTTTTACTAATATAATATGAAAAGGACAGACTAAGTTTGAAAAAGTTTGGAAAATTAAATACTAACTTAAGTTTGGAAAATTGAATACTAGCTGATGCCCGGGCTTCGCCCGCCCATGCGTTGGCATCAGCAAGTATTTAATGAACAAGAACAAAGGGACACTTGACGGCAGCGTTAGTTCCAATTTTCGCCACGCGCCAAGATAGCCTTGTTGCGACAAAAGTACGATTTTACAGTGCGTTGTAAAATCGTACTTTTGACATGAAAGACACAAAAATCGTACTTTTGACATGAAAGACACAAAAAGTTAAAATGGCGCGTGAGGAGTAAAATTTTATTCGTTATAATTAAGATTCTTCTTAATATACCTACCTACTTAGTTCGGAAAACTTACTCATCAGCACTGGTCCATTTGACCTTCCATTCCTCGTGTGTGATGCCGGTACGGAAAACTCTCCTGCAATTTGCTCTGATGGAAAAGAGAAAATTTTTGTAGAGAAGATAATTACACAATCTGTAAAAGCAGCGGAAAGGAAAGGAATAAAAGCGGTCCAAAAAGCTTAGAAATTTATTTTTATTGCTAATCTATACCTAGCTACAAATAAATAAAATTGTAGTGTAAGTAGGTATGTCTGAGATTTTATTATGCTACATTTCCGAAAAAACAAAAGTTTTTGTCCATTTCTTATTCCGAAATTCTTCTTATATCTTTATCTTTATTTGCAAAAAAGATTTGACACATAAAACTTTGACCACTGGCTCCCAAAGAAGTAGAAACTGTGTCATGGGAGCCAGTGCCTCCCTGTTACATGAGCTTTTTCTAATTTACAAAACCCTTATTGAGTATCTAACTAACTGTTACTTAATAATAAAATCTAAATAAAACAATAAAATATATAAGATAAATAAGTAAAATAAAATAAAATAAAATAAAAATTCACATGGCGTGTGTATATGCGTATGTATATGTGTATAAATTGATGGGACTTTCACAGACAGATACTATAATCTGATTCTCCCCTGATGTATAAAAATTACAACGTCAGAATTCCACCGAATTAAAAATCAGAGTATAGAGGTCTAGTGCGTGTAAGGATTGATCCTATCCCGTACGCAGCTCTAAATTATGCGTTTCAAGCAATCAAACATGATTTGACGGTAAAGGAAAACACCGCGAGGAAACCTGCCTGCTTGAAAGTTATCCATAATGTTCTCAAATGTGTGTGTCATTCCGCAATTAGCCAGCAGCTTGGCTCTGTAATGAGCTGACGATGGGTTGTGATGATGATGGTAATGATAGATAGCTTTACATACTCAACGTCCTTGTTGATAGCGCAGGATATGAACTGCCGGTTCTGGAATACACTGGTGTAGAGGAACGGGCCGTGACAGCTGTGAGACTTGGGGTCTATCTTGCACGCCGATATGACCCCGGTAACCCTCTCTTTGCCTTGGTACTTCACTATCAGAGGACCGCCGTGATCGTTCTATTTAAAAAAAAATCAAAAAATCAAAAAAAAATATAAGCTGCTATCAGCCGTCATGATTTCCCTTCCGACCGACTTTCGGCTATGGCAGCCAGTCTCAACCATAGTTCTATCTTTATGGTCTCAACGGATACCAGCCAACCACGCAGAAAATGTTATATTTCTGAATTAATAAGGTAATATACCTACGGGATGGAAGGAGATACCTTGAGGAGGAGATGTCTGCTCAGGCACTTAGCAACCTTGTCCCTCCTTTACCGTTCTACGGTGTTGACGTGTTTGACATCCAATCTACTGGCACGAAACGTTTTATTCACGTTTTTGATACGATTGCTAAGGTCCATGTTTCCTGCCACGTACCTGTAACTTGAGGTAGGTACCTTTAAGTCAAGGTGAAAAGACCTCTTCTAGGCAAAGGCGCTTCAACCTAGACCTCATCGTTCCTTTGCATTAAAGTTAGCATACCTATTGCCATTAAGCGCAAATTAAGCAGTAGGAAAAAATACCTCACAAAATCCTCCTTGCTTGCTTGATCTGCGTGCAGTGTAGTCGTCAGGGTCTTGGAGATGTCTCCCCAGGTCGATGTGATTCTGGTTGGAGTCATCTTCGCGTCTCGTCTCCACGTCCGTGCAGTTGGCGTATTTTTTCTGGGGATTTTAAATTTAAAAAAGTTATTTCCACTTCCTCATCCAGATTTCTGGCTCAACATGTTGCGCCGAGGCTTGGTAAAGTTGAAGCGTATTTCAAGTTGCTAATAACGTCACAAATCTTATAAGTAGATGCCTTTCAAGACCTTGGATGATCATGTATTGTGTGAGAGATAATGTTTCCAATATCTTTTTTTTTTAAAGAATATTAGCCAAGTTAATTGGTGACTAATATTCCCCTTTCCCCTCCAATTAAGCGTTAAGCTTGTGCTAGCAGAAGGTACGACAATAGTGCAACGGGTGGGAACCAGTGACCTTTCGGTTTTCAGTCCGCTCCTTTAACCGTTGAGGTATCGAGGCTCTTTGTTTGTCATGTCAGATTGGTTGGAATTGTCAAATGTCATGACTTCATGACTATATGACTCGCGGAAACCTAGAACGAAGCCCATGACACTTCATCTGTCAAAAGTCCTGATTATTTAGGTAATTCCAAAGTAGCAGATGGTTATTAAAGGTCATAGTGTTCCTGAACCACTGTGCCCTCTTTTTGGGGCATTGTTCGTTGTTCGCCACATATGAACATTGGAATTGAAATGCCCAACAATACAGTACTATAATATATAGTGCCAAAGTGGTATCTTGGCCCAGTGAACTGAGCCAACAGACTGGCCCAACGTTTAGTAAGGCCAAGAAAAACTTACGTCACAAATATCGCTGAGTCGTTTCATGACATCCTTGGTGCAGATCATGTACTGCGTGATGATCTCCCTGAACCGCTGGGCCCACTTCTTGGCGCACTGCTCGTTGTCCATCACACACACCTTCGCCTCTTGGAGGAACTTGGCGTTGGTTGGTATGTGGACCGATTGGCGACGATACACACCCTGATAGTCAGAAAACGTTTTAGTTTAAGTCCCGCAAATTGCTATTGCGCTGGAACCTTGTCTCATTAACATCGAAATGACGTCATTTGACTTATATTTAAGTAAAAATATACCGTCAGCTCGAAACTTTAGTCTAGTGCTGACGTCACTAACATGGCGGCCACGCGCTTTAGCAATTTGCGGGACTTATAGCAGGCGGTATTTTTGCGGAAGTCCATGATATACAGGGAACGAAAAGCTTAATTTGGTATAATCCGCTGAAACAGATCAAATCTATGCACCGCCCGCCTTCCCACTGCTAATCATGCAGGCAAAGGGCGGGCGGTGCATATCGCATGTTGTATGTTGCACCATATAGATTTGATCTATTTCAGCAGATTATGGGTGAACATATTTTTTTTTGAGATGTAACCACAAATTCACATTTTTCAGATTTTTTCCTTTACTTAGGTACTTGTGCTATAAGACCTACCTACCCGCATGATGACAGACGGACAGACAGACAGACAACGAAGTACCTTATATAAGGGTGTACCTGTTTTCCTTTTGACGTACGGAACCCTAAAAATCAGATATTTCAAAATCTTACCTCTCGGAAGGTATTTCCACTCCCCCACCCAGCTATCCAGCCCTTAGTTCCAGCCTTTTCCAAGTCCCTACTGACGTTGTTGTACAAAATAGTGTTCGTAGCGAACTCACAGCCTTTCTCACAAACTCCGAGCTTGAAGGGCTTGTCCACTTTTATTATGGCTATGTCGTTTGATGACCATTTTATACTGTCTTGGAAGTCGAATTTGTAGTCTAGAAAATAAAATGTGGGCACAGAGAATTCAACCTCAAGAGTACGCATATAACAAGAGTGAATAGGCATTTTCCAGGTAAACGCGTCCCATCTTAGGCCGCATCATCACTTTCCATCAGGTGTGATTGTGGTGAAGCGTTTGCCTATAATGAATTTAAAAAAAAATTTAATGCTTTGTTGTGAATTTTCTTCTTCGTCGTAGCACTCTTGGCGGAGCGGTCGTGGTGGTCATCACGAAGCAACGTCTTTCGTTATGATTGGTGGACTCAAAACTCACGCAATAGCAGACAGACAGATAGACACACCACACGAGTAGATATTATAGACCAGAGGGGAAACTTCAAACGGAGCGTCCGGGACACGTCGTGGTGTGCGTGAGCTGCGTTATGAGTGAGTGAAACTACAGCCAGCCGCTAGTATGAAGCTTCCCCTCTGGTCTATATATATCTACTCGTGTGGACACACTTTCGCATTTATAATACAAGTATGCATTAGTATGGATTACTTACTTTTAGGAATACACTTCCATACAACTCTGCGCCGGTGTTTGCAAACACAATCGTCACTCTTGTAATCGAAGCTGTCCACGAACTTCGTAGTGCCAGAGACAACGTAGAACTTATCAGCGTCCTCTACACAGGCGGCAGATGTCAGCACGTAGTGCCTATCCACTATAACACCACCGCAAAGCCAGCCGCGGTACTTGTGCGCTTTTGCCGATTGTTTAGTCAATTGCAGATATACCTGGGTGAGATGTCACAAATAAAAAATGGTGGAAAAAGGACGTTTAAGGACGTCGGGTGTTTTTACGGTTCTTTAGCATTTGGAGCCTAAACCAATAAAATTAGAGAAGCCATCGACGAATTTAGTTGTGCCAGAGACGACATAGAACTTATCAGCGTCCTTTACACAGGCGGCAGATGTGAGCACGGAGTGGCTATCGACTATAACACCACCGCAAAGCCAGCCGCGGTACTTGTGCGCTTTTGCCGATTGTTTAGTCAATTGCAGATATACCTGGGTGAGATATCATAAGTAAAAATTGGTGGGAAATTATAGTACTTACTTAATGAAGTTTAGCGCCACCAGGTGCTTTTTATGATTCTAATCTTTAGAATTTAAACCAATTAGATAAACTGTTCATATATTTCGTGGTACCACAAAGGACGTGCAAAGGACCGACTAGCTATTACATTTTCGCAAAGCCAGCCGCGGTACCCAAGTAAAATATGCGATGAAAATAGTTAGAATAGACCGTGTACATCCAATCCAAGTATAATGTGGGCGCCTTGCAGCACGATGACGATGACTGCAGTACGTTAGAGGATGGCGGGAAGCTGCTGGATGCAGAAAGCTGAATAGTGAATACAGGGTGGGGTGATGCTCAATAGGGAATGTCAATGTTCAACAATGGACTTCCGCAGACTAATATGATGATGATTAGATGGAAATTAGTGGACATTTTCAAAGAAAAATATTCCTCTTTCCACTCGAACATAGCAAATTGAATTAAGATTGATCTTTAACATTTTGCATTTTATTCCACTTCCTGAATCCCTTCCATAATCAGTTTGTATCTGGCACATTAAGTAGGGTTCAAAAACTTGGCTGATTGAAATTATGATCAATTGATCACCTATAAGGATGTTTTGACGACCTCCGTGGTGCAGTGGTGAGCACTGTGAGTGGTGGTCCTGGATTCAATTCTCGGCAGGGGAAATTTGGGAATTTATAATTTCTAAATTGTCTCTGGTCTGGTTTGGTGGCAGGCTTTGCCCGTGGCTAGTTATCATCCTACCGGCAAAGCAATTTAGCGTTCCGGTACGATGCCACGCCAGAAACCAATCAGGTGTATGGGTTTAACAAAACTACAATATGCCTTCCAAATTAGCCTGTTTCCATCTTAGGTTGCATCATCACTTACCAGGTCAGTTTGCAATCAAGGAAGTACTTGTACTTATCAGAATTAAATAAATGTCTTACCATATAAGGCCTTTTTCCTACTTCAACTTGCTTGCTGTATAGAATTCTTCTCGTATCAACGATCGTATTGTTTTCGAACGCCCATCCTTCATCCGGAATATCATGTATTTCTGCATTAGTTTTTTCAGCCACTTCAGACTTAACTGCTATATTCTTTTCTTCTTTTGTTGGAACTGCAGTGACTATACCTGATTTACAAAAAAAATCAATATTAAAATTAATAAATCAAAGAAGTATTTAAAAAAAATTGTTAATTTTACCTAAAACTAAAATAAAAGAGACCAAAGAAAGCCTAGATTTGACCATTGTGATAGCTAACTAATCACAAAAGGAAATAATTATTTAGTTTTCATGATCTCTATGTGTATTTGCAATTATATGCTCAATCTATAAAGGATTTTCGCTACATTGATTCTAATAATTCGTTTATTCCATTGCTTTATCAATTTGTTTATTAACTTTACGATATTGATTAAGTTTGATGACTCAAATTCATTTAACTACCAATTGAATTCGTGATTTCCAAATGTTGTTATTTGCTTAAATATTAGATCCAAGTAGCTAACTGCTAAGCTCTAGCGATTGAACATTGGCACCATAATGGTTTTTATCAATTTTTAGGGTTCCGAATCTTGAAGATCCTCACTTCTTTGTCTGTCTTGTAGCCTTTCACAACCCATCCGTTTAACCGATTTTAACGAAATTTGGTACAGAGATAGCTTGCATCCCGGGGAAGGACATGGCTACTTTTTACACCGAAAAAAGGTTCCCACAGGATTTTAAAAAACCTAAATCCACGCGGACGAAGTCGCATCATCTAGTTCTACATAATTTTAACTAAGAGGCTTGCAAGATTCATCTCATATTATTTTATCTCTCCTAGGATTAAAAAAAATAAAAGATATCATATTAATCAGCTTTATTAAAAACAACTCTAACCACCTATGTAGGTTTATTAGTATCATTGATATTAGGCATGGCTTTAGAATCAGATCTAACTATGGACCCGCTGCCTGCGTACACCTTGTCTCCTGCTGTCTCCACCTTGTCTTCTTCAGCTGGTTGGCCTATTCCTTGTTCGTTCCTAGCTGGTCTGAAAGCAAGATATAAGTTAATAATCCTTCAAATATTACAATTGCTTGATATATTATAATTTACCTAAAACATTGTCTGTCAATATACGAATCTCTTAATTGATGGTTTATATTTTTAATTTTTATGATAGTGTTTTACCTACACTTTTGATTTCTTGAGATTCCTAAATAATTGTAAATACATTTCAAAAATTGTGGAACTGGCAGGAGGGTACTATGTCGGGGTGCCAGCCAGGTAACCTCCCACTGTGCCTGGGTGCTGCTGGTCCCTTTTGGACACGTCCGAGGTGCAGAGCAGTATTCGGGCCGGTGCACCCCGGCAACATGGCCAACAATTTCTCTTCTGGGATAATGTTGGCTATGGCTAATGACCGTGTGGTGGGGGACCTTGTGAGTGAGTCCCTGGTGGAGGGTCCGCCTCGGCAGACGGCAGGCTGGGTCTCGGTTGATTGCTTCGGTGTTCCCGTGACCCAGTCGCCAGGCGACGCGCAGGAGCGCCGCTGGCTTTTAGTGGGTATACCTTCCTCCAGTTGGCTGGCTGGTTGGCTAGCTGGCTGGCTTCCAGGGAGGGATACTATGATAGAAATCTTCTCGCAAGTCCCAACTATATAGTTGTACATTGTTTCAACCCATTCGAATGAACGGCGCCTGAATGCAGTAACGAATATACAAACTGACAGTCATTCTTTTTATTTAGGTTATAGTTACTTACCCATCAGGATGAGTTTTCCATGAAAGAACTTTTTCGACATGAGTCACTCCTGATCTAAATTGTCGCCTACATTTTGGTCTGAAACATTAATTATTATTTGTAGGTATTCAGTTAAGTATAAAAACACTCACTAATAACGTGTGACTTTATCTATCATCATAATCATCATCATCATCATTATCATCTATAGGGCATACATTTGGGCTATAGCACTGATTGTTACCGCTTTTCAATATTCTTTTTTTTGTGATAATACAATAAAAAATCTTTGTTGATTCTGATGCTGATCTTTTCTACTTACTCAACGTCCTTATAAATGGCGCACGAGATAAATTGCCTGTTCTTGTAAATGCTGGTGTACAAGAACGGCCCGTAGCATTTATTGGACCTCTCCTTGACGAGACATGCTGAGATCACGCCGATGGCGACGGAATTTACTCCGGAGCCGTATACGAGAGGGCCACCGTGATCGTTCTAGAAAATATAATGCGTTAACAGCGTCATCTACTTATTGATAAGTTCCAAATGGACCATGCATGCTTACTACTCGAGCAATGAGGCAGTTAAACGAAGCAGCGAAGAAAGTAAGAGATGAACCTAACTTAGTTATAGTATTATGTAGGTTAAGTTGATAGTAAGTATGGTACCGTGGTGTCACCCGTATCAGGGTTCCGTCTGAAAATCACCACTGTATGCGCTTGTGTATCAAGGCATGCAGCATAATGCTGAGCTGGAACCTTTTTTCGGGTTGTGCCACACATAACAGTTTATTCCGGTGCTTCTTCTGCTTGACGCATGCTGGCTTTAATGCTTAGATGGAGGAAGCGCCGAGATAACCAACCCTTTTCAAAAAATCCATTATAGGCAACCGCTTGACCACAATCACACCTGATGGAAAATGATGATGTGGCCTAAGATGGGATGAGTTTACTTAGTAGATGCCTGTTCAATAGCTCTTATTTTAAAGATACCCGTGTTATTATTGGTAGGAAATACAGATCGTGGAAGAGTATTCCAAACCTTAGCCATATGCGTGTGAGGAATGATGACGCAAAACGTTTCGTGCGTGTAGATGCAATGTCGACGACATACGGATGGAAGCTCGCCCGATGTCTTGCAGTTCGGTGGTAAAATGGTGAAGGGGGGGACAAGATCGAAAAGTTCCTGAGTTAGTTATTGGATGTGATGTGTGGCACAATTTAAGAAATAAACGTTTTTCTTTCTTTCTTTCTACCTCACAAAACCCTCCTGACGCTGACGCCTTGGACGAAGATGATGCATAACGCCGGCTGTCGTTATAAGCGGAGTGCATTGTTAGATTAGTTGGTACTAGCTCCCTCTTGAGCACTTTGCCGTCTCTTCGCGCATCTTCTTCGTCTGAGTAGTCGATGTCTTGGCAGTCTACGTATTTCTCCTGTAAAATTAAAATTATTCTCATTGGTACGATAATTTTACCGCTTAAGTAGTTTAAAGTAAGACAAAGTATCACACAAAACAAACACAGAGTAAGTAATAATAAATGACCTGATTATTCTATAATATAAAAATGAATCACCAAATGTAGGTATATGTAGTGATGATGCTAAAATATTATATTGGAGTGAGAGTAGATCAAAAGGGATACGTAGGAAAAGATGAATAAATTGTCTAGAAGATTGATTTAAGAAGAAACTAGAAAAGTTAACACAGTGGGAAAAAAGAAGGACAAAAATAAACACAAAAAAATTGTTAAGGAGGCTGTTTACCAAAGAGCAAAAGGTTGTGGGGTCAAAGAAATTAAGTAAGCATACATTACAAATCTCCGACATGGTCTGCCCGAGGTCTTTGGTACAGATCATGTAGTTGTCAATGATATTGTGGTAGCGTGCGCCCCAGCGACGCTTGCATCTGTTCTTAGGGATGATCTCTACGTTGGCTTCCAGAAGATTCTGTTGGTTCTCCTTTCTTCTGCTGACCCACTACAAGTAAATAAAACAGTAGTATCAAAAATTCGTCGAAGGGTCCGTACCTCGATCGCCACTTCGTCCGCGTGGAAATTTCAAACCTCTATTTTACCCGCTTAGGAGTTAAATTTTTACGTCATAATAGCTATCTGTATGCCAAATTTCAGTCCGATCCGTTTAGTAGTTTGAGCTGTGCGTTGATAGATCAGTCAGTCAGTCAGTCAGCTTTTCCTTTTGATTGCATAGATTCTATTCTAAAATGATTCAGCACTTCTGAAAATTTTATCCATCCTTATTGTAAAACTTACATCATTATACCTAGACGTGGTCCCCCAGCCGGCTATACTGACTATAGTCCCAGGATTCTCCAAAGTCTGGCTCTGGTTGTTATAGCAAATGGGTTTGGGCACAAATTCGCAACCCCTGACCCTCCTGTTAAAGTCGAACCCATCTTCGATCTTAACAACAGCTATGTCGTTGTTCATCCATCTGATGTTGTCGTTTTCATGACCGTCAAACACGTAATCTTTAAAAAAAAAGTTGCCGTGAGTTATAATACCTCCCCTATTCAACTTAAAAATCCTCCCGAAAATTTTCGGCTCTGATGTTGTCATTTTCATGGCCATCAAAAACGTAATCTATGAATTAAAAAAACAAATTGTGTGAGATTTAATTCGTCCCTTATTCAATTTAAATGTCCTCCCGAAAGCTTATACTCGCGACTTCGTCCGCGTGGACTACACAAACCGCTATTTCACCCCTTTAGGGGTTGAATTTTCAAAAATCCTTTCTTAGCGGATGCCTACGTCATAATAGCTATCTGCATGCCAAATTTCAGCCCGATCCGTCCAGTAGTTTGTGCTGTGCGTTGGTAGATCAGTCTGTCACCTTTTCCTTTTACATATTTAGGTAAATATTTTTATTTTCATTTGAACAAAGCCTGGCCCCTTGAGCGATGTCATTTTGTTCGTGATCAGTCATCTATACCTACTATACTATTCTATATCAACGGCTCCCTGACTCGTTTGATGTCGTTTACCCACCTAGTGATCTAATGTACAAATATTAAAAATTAATCAATTACATCAATACATACTTTTCGGGATACATTTCCAAGTTGCTTTCTTTGCGCCGTTTTTAATGCAGGGATTGTTATAACGATCATCTTCATCAGAATATCTGTTAAAAATGAATATCGTTAATTTAGGTAAATTGATTTTACAATCACCCTCTTCGTTAAATTACAATAATATCCCGTTATAGAAAATCTCTATACATATAGGTAGACCAGAATCTCATGAAAAATACGGAAATTAAATTCCAAAGTTAGCAGCACTCTATGAATATCTTAAAGTTTCCTTGAATAAAAATCTATTCTATTCTATTCTATCCTATTCTATTATCTGTGGTGAATATTGTGGCGATTCGGCCCATATAACCGAGAGGTTGGTGGGGCAAAGGTGGTCCCAGTTCTATAACCTTAGTATGGTACTTACTTACTTGTAAGTGCCAGATACCACATAGAAATGTTTCACGTCTTCAATACAAGCTGCTGACGTCAATATGTACTCTTTATGTATAATGACTCCTCCGCATAGCCAGGTACGATAGTTTTGCTTCTTCTTACTGTTCGGCGCGTTTCGCCAACCGAATACTACGACCGATAGTTCAGTCGCTGAAGTATCGGCGCCGTACGATCAGCAGGTGTGTCGCTACCCTTAGTATAGTACTTACTTGTAAGTGCCAGAAACCACATAGAAATGTTCCACGTCTTCAATACAAGCTGCTGACGTCAGTATGTACTCATCATGTATAATGACTCCTCCGCAAAGCCAGGTACGATAGTTTTGCTTCTTCTTACTGTTCGGCGCGTTTCGCCAACCGAATACTACGACCGATAGTTCAGTCGCTGAAGTATCGGCGCCGTACGTTCAGCAGGTGTGTCGCTACCCTTAGTATAGTACTTACTTGTAAGTGCCAGAAACCACATAGAAATGTTCCACGTCTTCAATACAAGCTGCTGACGTCAGTATGTACTCTTCATGTATAATAACTCCTCCGCATAGCCAGGTACGATAGTTTTGCTTCTTCTTACTATCGCGCGGCAATTTGAGGTACACCTAGAATAAATTTCAGAAACATCTTTGATTTTTTAATCACTCCAAATATTGCCGATTGTTGAGCATGCCTATAGGTATAAAAAACCGGCCAAGTGCGAGTCAGGATCGTGCACAGAGGGTCCCGTACTACAGTCGTATATTTTCGACATTTTGCACGATAATTCAAATACTATGATGCATAAAAATACTAATTATTAGTTCAAGACCACAATTGTTTTTGTGTGATGTAACCCTAAATTCACGGTTCTCAGATTAAACCCCTTATGTCAGCTATAAGACCTACCTACCTGCCAAATTTCGTGATTCTAAGTCAACGGGAAGTACCCTGTAGGTTTCTTGACGGACCGACATCGACAGACAACAAAGTGATCCTATGAGGCTTCCTTTTTTCCTTTTGAGGTACGGAACATCAAAAGGAAAAAGGTATTGAGGAACGGAGTGGGGTATCACATAAAGGATACATGTACATTCTAAAACAGATTTTTATTTATTTTTAGGCATAATAGTTTTTGATTTATCGTGCAAAATTTCGATAAAATACGATTCTGGTACGGAACCCTCAGTGCGCGAGTCTGACACGCATTTGGCCGGTTTTTTATTTTTTAACATCATCAGCACGTGATTTAGCTAGGTATTAACTTATTCGCGATGTACCATTAAAATGTAACAGATGAGGGTAGATATTTCTAATATCGGATCTCATGCCATATGAATACTGGATTCCTGGTTGTATACTTTACCATGTACGGCCTGCCTTCCCTTACTTCATCACCGTTAATGATTCTTCTAGTGTCATTTAGAGCTTTGCTGACTTCTTCGGGCAATTGTGTTGCCACTTCGATCCCATCTGTACCTGCAACTAAGGTTTCTTAAACTTATTATAAATGCGAAAGTGTATTTGTTTGTTGGTTTATTGGTTTATCCTTCAATCACGTCGTAACGGTGCAACGGATTGACGTGATTTTGTGCATGGGTATTGGGTATAGCTGATGACCTGTAGGTCGATTTCGTAAAACCTGCATCAATCATTATTACAATCTCAATTGTTGTGATCAGCTGGATTTGTGCGATTCTTGTTGCAACAATGCATTGTAGCCAATAGCAAGCGAGCGTCAACCAATCAGAGGTGATTGCGATAGAGATATTGTAGCTGTCATTCTACCGCAGTCGAGCAGCTGGAGAGTGACATAAGTTACTTTTTGTCCCGGAAAATCAAAGAGTTCCCAGGGGATTGTTAAAAAAACCTAATTCCACGCAGATGAAGGCGCGAGCATCAGCTAGTAATATTATGTAAATGTCAAAAGAAATCATTTTGAATAAGTACTTACTAAAAATATACAGAAGAGTTATTATAGCACAAATGACTTTCATTTTAGCGGCAGAATGTTTTAAAGTAAGAGAAATAATATTGATTTATTTTGGTTTTCAATTAGTTATTAATTATTTTTTCAAAAAACACGCATTGCTTTAACACCCGTAAGATATAAAAGTTATAATAAAAAGAAATCAATTATTTTTATGTTAGTGGCTTATAGCAATTATTTCAATGATTGTTTTCTTATCTCAATTTAATTATTGGGATTAATTTTAAACCTAAAAATGTTTCATACCTACGATCAAGAAGCTTTGGACTGACTGACTGATCTATCAACGCACAGCTCAAACTACAGGACGGATCGGGCTGAAATTTGGCATGCAGATAGCTATTATGACATAGATGTATGAAATTTGTATAGTCCACGAAGATGAAGTGGCGGGCATAAGCTACCTAGATATTTCACTTTTTGCGATATTAAGTGGATTGCTTTGTTTTAATTACTGTAGCTAATAATAGCATTCTTAGCTTTAAGCACTAATAGCTTCTAGGGCTTAAGTACTGACCTACATTTTACCTACTTACATAGTATTTATGATTTATACCTAGTTCCGTCCATCCATATAAACTCAAGAGAGTTTCTGGATGTCAAGCGGAATATTGTACAATTATTATTTGGTTGAAATAAAGAATTTAAAAAAATCAGTATAATATCAATAAATAATTGTAATATTAACGGTTGTAGTTATTTTTAATCGTTCAAGGTTTAAAAATACTAGGTATGATTTCAAAAGAAGTTTAGAAGCATATTTAATGATATAAACCTATACTTATAATACGCAACAGGTCGAGATGGCAATCGGGAGGGAACGCAACGCACACTAGCACAGCCCCCGCGCCCCGATGCGGGCGAGCATGGGTGACATACGGGCGGGTGTGCGGGGCGTCCTCCTGCCTCATACCACGATTGTCACCTCAACCTGTCACGGGCATCGATGGTCACGGACTATACCTACTAGAGTAAATTGCATGAAATGAATTAAATAATAAAGAACTTCAACCATTTTTAAGAAACTTTATTTAAACTATACAGTTGCATTAGCATCTATCATTTTCATTTCTGCATGATCATCAAATGACCTTAAAATTACTCCGCCATGTTTCACCACTTTATCTATTGGCCGTGGTTTTGTATTATTTAATTGTAATGTTCCATTCTTATTCATCTTCTCTTCTGTTCTTCTCATTTTCGCTATTTCATTTTTGGCAGGGCTGAAATAAAAATTGGTAAAGGCTTTATTTGTATTTTATATTATTCATCTTCTCTTCTGTTCTTCTCATTTTCGCTATTTCATATTTGGCAGGGCTGAAATAAAAATTGGTAAATCCTTTATTTGTATTTTATAAGTTGACGACCTCCCTGTGTGTTTGTAATTATATTTTATAAGGAGGAATTCATGAAATAAAGTTAGTTATGGATCAACCAGCCTCGTTTTATTGTATGGTGGCAGCGGTGGGATCAAATTTACTTTTTACTGAATCACTAAAACTACAAAAAGAGGCGAATGCATGTGGTATTGAATTGTGTTTAGGTAGTGTAACAATAACGCTAAGTTTTTGCTAGCGTTCTGGTTACACCCTGTATATACAGATTATTCTGGAAGACAATGATATCTACCCATCAGGATGTCCAGCCCAATTTATCTCCTGTTCTAAATGTGTATCGCCAGTTCTAAATATTTTCGAGCAGTCACCTCTGGAAAATTAAATAAAATTTACATTTAATACGAATGTTTCGTTATTAATATTTAATCTAATTAAAAAAACAGTGAATTTCAGATTTTTTACTTAGCAACACCACATGCGTGACACTTCACAAGATGGTGGCGTTAGTTCCTATTTTAGTCACGCGCCAAAAGATCCTTTTCGCATTGTATAAAATATATTGTTGGTGCGCTCTTTCATAAAACAGGTGCAAATGATGCCGATGACTTTAACATATAGAGAAGAGCCAGCGCGTGCCAGACCTTCGTAACTTTATATAAGCTGAAAGTTTCTCTGCGTATTGTCCCCAACACTGGGAGGAACGTTTGTTTGGATCATGGTGGCTTTGGGACGTATATTTAACAGGTAATAAAGGTGTAAAAAATCATACCTACATCCAAGTATAGAGTCTAAAAACAATATTTTTACAATTTCTTCGGAATAGTATTAGAAATCACTCATGCATTGTCAGATTGCCAGACACTTAGTGTCGTGGCAAGCCCCTGCCAGGCGCCCTTATACTTTTAAACTTGAAGGCAGGGGGGTTGCCATAATAGTTCATGGCAATGTCTGGCAATGCATGACGTAATTTTTAATACTATTCTGAAGAAAATATAACAAATTAGACTTTATACTTTGACGTTAGACTTTTGACACCTTTATTACCTGTTATGTCCCAAAGTTTTATTTATTTTATTTTTATTTATTTTATTTTATTATGTCCCAAAGTCACCATGATCCAAACAAACGTTTCTCCCAGTGTTGGGGACAAAACGCAGAGAAACTTTCTGCTTTCATAAAATAACGAAGGTCTGGCACGCACTGGCTCTTAGTCCAATAGGACAGTAAATTAGACAATAAGACATACGCATGGTCCTTAAAAATAGCACAGTTGATGAGGTGCCTGTTCTTATACACGCTGGTGTAGAGGAACGGGCCGTAACACTTATTGGTGCGCTCTTTGACGAGACACGCGGAAATGATGCCGATGACGGTGGCATCAGCACCGTCACCGTAGATCAAAGGACCGCCGTGGTCATTCTGAAAAAAAAAATGTTATGATTAAAATAAAAATCAAAAACCGGCCAAGTGCTAGTCAAGCTCGCGCACCGACGGTTCCGTACTCGGGTTTTTTTTCGACATTTTGCACGATAAATAAAAAACGATTAGGCACAAATATAAATAAAAATGTGTTTTAGAATGTACAACTTGGTATAGTTGGAAGAGTTATCTTACTTTAAAAATTGAAGATACTAAGTATTATTTTTTAAGAACACAATTTATTTATTTTGTGATGTAACCTCAAATTCAAGATTTTCGGATTTTTCCCGTTACTTGTGCTAAAATTTTATGATTCTAGGTCATCGGGAAGTACCCTATAGGTTTTCTCGACAGTCACGACAGACGGACAGACAGACAGACCACAAAGTGATCGTATTAGGTTTCCTTTTTTCCATTTGATCTCAAGAGACTCAAAAAATATATAAGGGTTGTTCAAGAGGCGGATAACGAAATTCTCGTAAAGCCGCCAAAACGGTACCTCTGGTACCGCAATGTCTTGCAGTAAACATTTATTAGGTTAACCATCTGGTATTTAGATTGTTAATACAACGTTAGTTTTAGTATACGCAAAAACCGAAACACCTGTCGAATTTTTTTACATAAGGAATAAAATATATACAAAATTTCAAAAATTATTTAAAAAAAACTTACGAAGTTATAAGCTTGTTGTGTTGAGTCGTTGTCCTGCAAAAACATGGTCACCCCAAGCGAGCGACTGAGCGAACGGGAGGGCTAGCGTCGATCGTGCGCGCTCTCGCTTGTGCGGTTCGAGTCAGCTGGTGCTTGCGGTCATTCAACTAGGTCTTCAAACTTGCAGGATTTTAAAGTATTTATTTTCAAAATATAACCCGTTGTAAAAATGATTGCAAATTCCAATCGATTCTGTTACTGATTCTGAACAAACTACTTTCAGGTTTTGCGTACCTATACTAAAACTAAAACTAACGTCGTATAATACCGCAAGCAAGCGTAGTGTGGGACGCCCTCCGGCACGATGGACCGACGATATAAAGAGGCTGGCGGGAAGTGGCTGGATGAGGAAGGCTGAGGACTGGGTGTGGTGGCGCTCTTTAGGGAAGGCCTATGTCCAGCAGTGGACGTCCACAGGCTGATGATGATGATGATTATACCGCACCTCACAAAACCCTCCGCTACCAAGCCGTGGATCTCCTCTTCCGTTCCTCCTCGTCTCATTATGGTATGCTGAGTGCAGAGCAAGCTCATTCGGGCTGAGCACTCGTCTAGACCCTTGATTTTCCTCCGACATAATGTCCGTGCATTCTACATATTTTTCCTGAAACATGTAAGTAGGCAAAGTTGAAACTATAACAGAGCCCTACAAGAAAATTGTCTTAGGACATACTGTTCAGGTACATGGGCCGTATTTACAACATGTGCTGTATTTACATTTGGAACTATGGTGGAAAACGAGGGTTGGAGCTTGATGCCCGATAGAGGTGTCTCGCTCTTGATGTCTCTGAGGTGAATGTGGCCCCCGGAGATCGCCAAGGGCAGCAGGATTTTCGAATCGTTCTGAATTCAAATGTTGTTCTAAGTGGCAGCAATAACATTTGAAAGTGCAAAGTGCAATGTTTTGTTCGCAGCTGCCAGAGGCCGCACGCTTCTACACCGGCTACTGTACTCAATGAACTCTAGAGTCTATAAGAAAAAAAGGCATACGTTGCAAACTTCGCTAAGATCCGCAATGATATCTCGGGAGCAGATCATGTAGTTGTCGATGATATTGTCGTACCGAGGACCCCAGCGTTTCTTGCACTCGTACTTAGGTATCAACACAACTTTAGTCTCAAGGAGGGTTCGGCTCATTTCAGCTCCTGAGTTTTGCCCCTGGGAAAATGTAAATAACTCTTTATAAGAATCTTTTTTTAATATAAATATGTTTCTATCTATGTCCGTTATAAAAGCTCACCAACATCGACTTCGCCATCATGTTAATTTGGAGGCTGTTAAGCTTCTGAATAACATGAATAACATCAAGAGGTAAAAAAGCACGTACAACAGACGGAAACGTTTAAGTGCGGAAACCAGCCCAGAGAGAAGAAGGAGGCTCAAAAGAACCAAGCCGTTCGAATTAAGTAGTACTAATTTATAGAAATTTTTATTATTTGTTGTTATAGCGGCAATAGAAATACACTTTCTGTGACATTTTCAACTCTCTACCTATTAACTGTTCACGAGATGAACTATGACGGGGAACTACAGCCGGCTACGGAAATTCGTGCACCATTGGCACAAGAGGCGAAGCAGCTCGGAGCGTACAGGTGCCAGGCCAGCAGGCCACAGAGGAGCGGCAGCGGGGATCTCAGCTGTACTATTGACGTCTAGTCCCCAAGGAGGAAGAGTATAAGGGACAAGGAAAAGACATAAAGTAATTTGTAGGGAGTCAAGAAGGCGTCCGGAGAAAACGCCAAGAGCAAGTACCGAACGGGCCGGGCGCTCTCCCGCGATTTGGTCCATATAACCGGATATAACGGTTGGTGGGGCAATGGAAGGTGGAGGGTTGTCCCTAGTTCACGAGATATATCCCGCTGACAGACAGACGGATGGACGGATAGCGGAGGCTTATTAATAGGGTCCCGTTGGCAATATTTGGATACGGAATTCTACAAAAACATCTGAATATCTTACATTTTTGTACATGTCAGTGGTTCCCCATCCAGCAATAATGCCAGAATTCCCAGGTTCCTCATACCGACTGGTCTGGTTATTGTAGCAGATCGGTTTGGGTACGAAGTCGCAGCCTCTCACTCGGCGAGTGAAGTCGAACTCATCTTCCACTTTGACGATGGCTATGTCGTTGTTCATCCATCTTATGTTGTCGTTTTCATGTCCGTCGAAAACGTAATCTATGGAAAAAATATCCATAAGCTTACGATCTTCAAAAATTCTAAAATATTATGCTAATAATAGACGGGAAAAATCTGCAATGTCAGTTGAGTAAATATTTTTTTTAAAGTAAAAAAAAAACCCTGTGTTAAAATTGATATGGCAGATTTTTATTTTTTTTACAAAATATTTTTCCATATCTCGGGTATACCCATCCATATTATAATACTTCAATGCAAATGGGACAATTTGGAATCAAAAAAAATTAAATCTTTAAAAAATCATAGAAAAAGAATGTTGCATGTTTTTGCCCTGTACCCTTCAGGCTTCAATATAATTAACTTTTTAAAAGGTATTCTAGGACTTCTCTAGGATCCCGCTTTACATTGACTTTCCTCCTTAATCTGATAGGTACTAACCCTGACTTTTGATTTACTGTACTTAGGCTACGTAACAACTTTACTTTATTTGTGTTAAAATCATTTGATAAACAATAATTGTTTATCAATTTGGATTTGTTCTGACTTCACCAGGCCACCCATTCGCGGTATGTTCGTTTATTCCTTATCTATACTATAATATAAAGAGGTAATGTCGTTAAGTTTGTTTGTAGGGGGTAATCTTTAGAACTACTGAACCGATTTTAAAAATTCTTTCGCCAGTAGATAGCTACATTATTCCTGAGTGACATAGGCTATACGGGATCTTTAAAAACCTAAATCTACGCGGGCGAAGCCGCGGGGATCAGCTAGTCTAGTATAACTTACTTCGCGGTATGCATTTCCAAATTGCTTTCTTGGCTCCATTTTTGATACAAACATTGTTATAGCGATCGTCCTCTTCATTGTGCCTGATAAACAAAAATATTGTCATCTATTCCGCATAATTTTGCCAAAAACTATTCTTAAAAATTACTATTGAAATTAGTAATGTTTTGATAATTTGATGATTTGATTTGTCTATACTATAATATTATTGTTGAAAATTGTAACCTCTGGACCTACTGAGTTGATTTTGAAAATTCTTTCACCAGTGGAAAGCTACATTATTCGTGACTAACTATATTTTATTTTCAAAAAAATTGAAATCCCTACGAAAATTGTAATAAGCTACCCGTGCGATGCCGGGACTGGTCGCTAGTAACTAATAATTCAAATGAATCATTTTCATCAGATTAGATACTCACTTGGATATGAAAGCCGCAAAAAATTAATGAAATCAGGTCAATTTCCGTGATTTATAAAAATGGGCCATATCGACTAAATGTCGTCCGTATGTCTTTGTTTTTTTTTAATTTACTATAGGATCACGCTTGACCACGATCACACGTGGGATGTGATGATGTGGCCTAAGATGGGATGCGTTTGCCTAGAAGGTGCCTGCCTATTCACTCTTGCTTTAAAGATACCCGGATTATAATTATTGGCAGGAAACACTAATCTCGGAAGAGTATTCCAGACCCTAGCCATGCGTATAAGAAACGATGACGCAAAGCGTTTTTGTACGCGTAGATGGAATGTTGACGACATAGGGGTGGAAACTCTCCCGGTGTCTTGCGGTGCGTTGGTATGGTGTGTATGATACAACAGATTATTTCGAACCTATAAGTGCCAGACACAACGTAGAAATGCTGAGCATCCTCAATGCAAGCTGCTGAAGTGAGGATGTACTCCTCGTGGACAATCACACCACCACAGAGCCACCGACGATAGTTCTGGTACTTCGGGTGATTTGGTGGAAGTTTTATATAAACCTGCAAAGACCAAGAATAAATTACTATCATCATTAACCGATAGACGTCCACTGCTGGACTTAAGTCTCTTGTAGGGACTTCCACACGCCACGGTCTTGCGCCGCCTGAATCCAGCGGCTCCTTGCGACTCGTCTGATGTTGTCCGTCCACCTAGTGGGGGTCTCCCAACACCGCGTCTTCCCCGTGGCGTGCGAGGTTGCCAATCCAGCACCTTGGGACCCCAATGTCAATCGGTTTTACACCGCCGAAGGGAGTTGATTCCACAGTTTGCATGTGCGTGGAAAAAAGGATCTGGCACAATGGGTGGTCGAAGTGCTCCATAAACCCAGGTGGTGAGGGTGGAATTGTTTGCGGTGGCGTGCGGTGCGGTTTAACTAGAGGAATGTTAAATATGCATGTGGAAGGAAAACAGAGGAGAGGACAACCAAAGAAAAGGTGGATAGATTGCGTGAAAGAGGATATGCGTGGATAATGCGATGACGGATAACAGAAGTGGGTGGAAGAAAAAGAAATGTTGTGCCGACCTCACGTAGCGTGGGATAAGGTACGGAAGTAGATCTGTTATCCACGTTAAGCATTCAGTATATTAAGTTTAGTTTATTGCTTAATGTGTGCCAATTTTACTCCATAACCCTTGAGGCTTAGTTATTATTAGGTACTAAGCTTACTTATTATTGTAAAGACGTATAAGCTTCTATTTTCAATGATCTTACCATATAAGGCCTACTATTGCCAGATTCATAACCATTCATAATTCTTCGCGATTCATTTAAGACATTTCTGACTATACTTATATTTGTCTTTTGTAAAATGCTGTGTACATTTGGTGGTATTGTAGTTGCTACATCTATAGAACCTTGAACTGAAACAAAAATGGGTGAATTGAACTACTTATAGGAAAATTTAGATTCAACACGACTGAAATGTCAAAAATAAGAGGGTCGAAGAACATAGATTACTAGATATAAGATTTTTTCTATAATTATGCGTACCTACCTAAAACAAAGCATTCTGTTACAAAAATGACACTATATGTACATTTAAACAAGTTATATAACTTCATCCTAATAACATACGTAGGTAAGAATGGTGGTGGTTGAAGGAAAAAAGATTTATTTCAATCATTTCGTTTGAATTTTATGGTTATTGATAAGATTATTACTTTCTATATTGATTTACAATTTTACCCTGTAATTGATTAAACATACAAAGTAAAATAACTCTGAACTCTAGGGCAGGAAATTTTTACATACTTACAAAATACGTGAATTTAGGGCTCTACTAACAAAATGGTTAGTTTGATAGTTTTGTAAATAATATACAAAATAACAAAATGATTATTATAATAACAAATACCCTGTAATAGTAAATTTAGCAAGTTCCAATGATTGATTGATGATATAATATTATGTACAGAAAGAACCTATTACTTTCATCGTCCTTACTTAATTTTTTAGACCTATTTATATTATTTATTGATGCAACAAAATTTCTCCGAAATGACTTCCACATTGATTGCAATTAGACCTTGCTCTCTTGATTTGATCGCAAGCCAAGTCAAGATCAATTTCATGTGATCTACTCGTAGGATGCTTTCAAAATTAAGTTTGATATTTTTTTTATTAAATAAGGAAAAAGCCTTGCGTTTTCGTGCGACACTCGACGAAAGTGAAACTTCTTATTAGACATTGTACATAGACTCTTATATGTACCTACTACCTACTCTCTCGCATACACATAATGGCCACATAGGTACATACTAGATGCTGTTAAGTCAATAAGGTATGTTTTATTGACTCGTTCGTTCGTTCATTTCATTTTGACTCTTACGGCCGCACTCAAAGTCGCTTAATCGTTACTTAAGGCATGAATTTGTATGGATAAGGAATGCCTTAAGTAACGATTAAGCGACTCTGAGTACCGCTGTTAGGTCTCCATTCCAAACGTTTATCAAGAAGTTTCGCTTCAAAAATAGTTGGCTTTTCAAAAAAAAATATTTTAAATGTTTAATTCAAGTCAGGAAATGCAATAAAACGCTGTTTTGAAATATAACTTTCTATTTACTTAAATCTTTTATTTTTGTAATTTTCAAGTGTTTTTTAACCGACGCAGTATACTCGTATTTGGAATTATTCATTGGAATCTCTGGCCTGTAAATAATAATTAAAAATAAATACTTTTTACTTGAAAATATGTTTTTACTTACTTGAAAATATGATATAGATTTTTTGTATTCATTAAAGTCTACAAAGTACTATTGTACCAACTCTAGATTCATACATGCTTTTTGGTTTTTCCTTACTTATGGACTTCTTCGAAATAGCAATAAAATGTTTAGTATATACAAAATGAGAACTCACTCGCCATTTTAACTATGTATATGTATCAACTGGCATATCAAAAGAACGGTTCACCTTTAAAATAAGTACTAAAATCTTACTTTGACACATAAAGTTAAAATGGCGATTGAAAATTTAAAATTGATTTACCCTTCACGAAGACTCGGCCAGTCAAATTTAGTTTCAATCATACTCGTTCCTAAGGACCTCAATAATCTTTTGCACGATGTTCTGAAATGTAATACAAATGAAATATTAATACTTTTCGCACAAGTATACAAAGGTGAATATTTGAATTGATCATGATAACGTTAAAATCGTGTTTATTAATTTTGTTCGTAAACATTAAAATATTCTGATTGCTTAACGATAGCAATGTTAAAGAAAACTGACCCCAAGTAACTTCCTTGGGGTATACCAAAAAATCACAAATTCCATTTTCGATCTCATATAAAATAATAATTTGTAAGCTTAAGAAAACCTGCAATAATAATGTGTGCCTCAATAGCCTAACAGGTAAGAAGGCAGCCTCAAAAGCGAAAGGTCACAGGTTCCAAACTTCAAATCTCATCCATTTCAGTACTGCCCTGTCAACCTTTCTGATTTACACAATCTGATATTTCCTTTCTTTCTCCTTATTCTTAACCACTTTTTTATTTTTCTGGATGAAATTGCTCACAGCAACCGCTTTTTCTTGCTACTTACCTAATTTAATTATTATGTTGCTTGATTTGATATAAATAATTCATTGTTTTGTTAAAAAGTTAACTTGGCAGGGAGAAAGAAAATCATGTTAAAGGAAAATTTTACCCGATATCTTTTTCGATGGCACAAGTGATGACGTGTCGGTTACGCCACACGCTGGTGTAGAGGAAGGGCCCGTAGCACTTCTGTGTGATATTCGCGGTCATACATGCGGAGATCACGCCGATCACGACGGAGCTTTTACCATGGCCCGCCACTAGCGGACCACCGTGGTCATTCTAATAGAAGAAAACATTGAAGTATAGAGAAGACAACTAATTAAAGACTCACTACAGAGAACGAGTCTCCTCTTAGAGTGAGAAGGGTTTTGGCTATACTCTGCCACAAAAAAATGCAGGGTATCGCTTTCAATTACTAACAAAACTAATTCTAGTTACTCTGAAGTTACCTCACAAAATCCTCCAGATACTGCCTTTGCTCTCCTCGTACCATTGTGAGCGGATGGATGTATCTGCGACTTGTTCGGCTCTAGCATAAACCTACGAGCATGAAAATCGTCCTCTTCTTCGTCCGAGTAGACTAGTTCTTTGCAATTTATCCCTTGTTCCTGTTCAAAATAATGAAAGGATCAGCCTGGTTGTCCAACGTGGAAATGCAGCCAGTATACAAGGCATCATGGCGGACATGATTTGTACAGTATTAGATAAGGCTAGTTTTGTATTTTATTGTAATTAAAAAAATAAACTCAAACTCAAATTATTTATTCAGAATTTTACGCTTCCTGATTGACAAATTTTTTTATTTGATGTATGATATGATATAGCTTTTAAAAAATTAGTTCTTCAAAGTTCAAAATAATTTATCGGTATATTATATCTACGTGTTATCTTCACTTTGATAGCAATACTTAATATTGATAAACCAGTATTGATTGCGATAATTGTTTACGTCACCTAATTTACTAATAATGTGCCAAATGTACAACGCGTATTACATTCCCTCGGCTCCAAATACCATGACAACTTGAAAACAATAAATAAAATTAAATGAAACATCATTTTTTGCTACTAGTTTTTGAAACCACATATTACTGAGGAAGACACGTCAATATTATACCGCTGCTGAGTCAATAAGGTAATTGATAAAGAGGTTGAAGAGGGTGGGCGAGCACAGCCCTCCTTGTGTAACACCTCTCCCCAGACCGAAAAGTCGTGAGATAGCACATATCTGCACATCTCACATTATTGACCAGTAATTTACAGTACTACTTAAAAGTTCATTAATTTTGTGTTATTAAAGCTAATTTATGGTGGCGGGGAATCGGTGGATGAGGAAGGCGGAAGACCAAAATTTCAACAATCATCAACAAATTCCTGAAAAGCCGGTTCCTCTGGTGCTGCAAATGTTCATGGGCGGTGGTAATCACTGAAATGTGGTAATCAATACGCTTACGATTTTACGTACCTATCACCTAACGTTGCTTGAAACACAATACCGTCAAAATAAAATGGACCTAAAGAGCCTTGAATTGAAGTCGAAAACTCAATACCACTTATTTTAAGTTCGCAACGTTTCCCCTTGGAGCGCTGGCTGTAGATGTGTAGACAAACTTGAGCTTTAAACAAGGCAGTTAAGATCCAGTTTACTATAATGCGGAAGGTTTTCGACACTCAACGTCAACGTTGGTTAGACATAAAATCTCGTACTAAGCGTACAGGTGATCCGCCTGCACGTTTGCTACCCTAAAGGTACCCTACGTACCTTACAGCGTTCACTCATAGAATCAGCACCCACGCCATCCTTAGCGCAAATCATGCTCTTCTCGATGATGTGGTGGTATCGTTCCGGCCACTGGCGCTGGCATTTCTTCTTCGATATAAGTATCACGTCCGTTTCGAGTAGTTCAGGGGAGTTCATTGTAGAACGGCCAAAGGTCTTAAAAATTATACGTTAGATAATCCTGTATTGCTTACGTTATAAGGTAATTTAAAATTTAGTCAGTTTAACTTTAGACCATTGTCTACGGTACTATTATACCGTAACTAAAATAAAGTAATAGGTATGTCATCATCATCATCATCGACCGATAGATGTCCACTGCTGAATATTGGTCCCTTGTAGGGATTTTCACACGTTACGGTCTTGCGCCGCCTGAATCTAGCGGCTCCCTGCTATGAAACTAATTCTACTGTCAATGTTAGGTAACTTATTTCTTACATCACCAAACCTATCAATGGATCCCCATCCAGCAATGGAAGCGACGGTTCCAGGAGCTTCGAGACTCTCAGACTGGTTGTTATAAGCAATTAGATTAGGTACAAAGTCGCAACCACGGATGCGCTTTTCGAAGTTAAACTCTTCTTCCACTTTCACTACTGCCATGTCGTTTATCATCCAACGTATATTGTCGAAATCTTTGCCGTCAAAAACATAATCTGTGAAATAATTTTTGGACTTTTTGTAGTAAGTAGGTATGTCCTTTTCTTTAATACATGGTAGATTATTTTATAGGAACGTTCTAACTTTAGCGCGCTTTTACCAATTATATTATTATTTGGTTTATTGCGTTGGTTAGTGGTTTTTACTGATGTTTATCAATAATCATAGAAATATTAAGTATGTTGTAATAGTTTCTATTATAACAGTTATTTCTACTTCAGCAATGCTTTGTATGTAAAATACTAAAATAGTATGTTTACCTTTGGGCACACATTTCCAAATGGCTTTCTTTGCGCCATTCCTGATACATTCATCTTCTTCGCCAAGTGGTAACCACCTGTTATAACATTTCAATATTTTTACTTATCTTATTTTATTTTATTGAAAAAGCAGACAAACTACAAAGTTGTCATAATATAGAAAACTAGCTTATGCTCGCGACTTCATTGGCGTGGACTACACAAATTTCAAACCCCTATTTCACCCCCTTAGGAGGTTGAATTTTCAAAAATCCTTTCTTAGCGGATGCCTACGTCATAGTAGCTATCTGCATGCCAAATTTCAGCCCGATCCGTCCAGTAATTTGAGCTTTGCCTTGATAGATCAGTCAGTCAGTCATCAGTCACCTTTCCTTTTATACATTCAGAACTAGATAATACCCGCGACTTCGTACGCGTAACGCGTGCCATATACCTAGGTGTTTTTAAATCCTGCAGAAAGTCTTTAATTTTCCGCCGTAAATTTCAGCCGAATCCATCCAGTAGTTTTTATGTGAAAGAGTAACATACAGACACACATGCACACAAACACACATACCCACAAACTTTCGCTTTTATAATATTGCTAGATGATACCCGCGACTTCGTCCGCATGTACCTATTTAATGATTTTCGGGATAAAAAGTATAAGCCTAAGTATGTCTTTCCCCGGTATGCAAGCTATCTCTGTTGAGTCTGTACCTAATTTTGTCAAAATCGGTTGAACGGATGGGCCATGAAAGGCTAGCAGACAGACAGACAGATACACTTTAACATTTATAATATTAGTATGGAAGTATGTATTGTGATGTGATAATGTGATAGTCTGATAAGTGTGATAGAATAGTTACCTGTGAGTTCCGGAGACAACGTAGAACTGGTTAACATCTTCGATGCAGGCGGCGGAAGTTAGGATGTACTGGGCGTGTATGATGACACCACCGCAGAGCCAGCTGGATGGTTTCGCCTGAGTGCTGTCCGTGGCTGCAGGCCGGAGGTATACCTTCAGCATAATCATCACAAAGATGAGAACTCCAAATACAGACAAAGTTCCGTATCTCCGGCCAAGTGCGAGTCAGACTCGCGCATCGAGGGTTCCGGGTTTTTTATTGGGCATAAAAATAAGTAAAAACCTTTTTGAATGTATAGGTAAAGCCCTTTCATCACACTTGGTATATTAATCTTACTTTGAAAGTTGAAAATGCTCCGGGATGTGGTCAAGGTCATACCGGAAAATGGTCATATCGGGAAGTGGTCATATTGGAAAGTGGTCATAACGGACCAAAACGGTCTAGCCACTTACTTACCATGTACGGCCTAGTGTCACCGGCTTCGTTACCTCTCAAAATCCTTCTCGTTTGATTTAGTAACAATTTGTTTGGTAAATGGTCTGTGCTTTCGGAATGCACTGTAACAAAGGGAGTGTAATTATAATCAGTAGGTAAGTACTTATAGTTCTTTTTTTATTATTCACTATAATATGATGCCCGCGACTTCGTCCGTGTGGATTTGGGTTTCTAAAAATCCCGTGGGAACTCTTTGATTTTCCGGGATAAAAAGTAGCCTATGTCCTTCCGGGATGCAAGCTACTTATATCTGTACCAAATTTCGTCAAAATCGATTGAACGGATGGGCCGTGAAAGGCTAGCAGACAGACAGACACACTTTCACATTTATAATATTAGTATGGAAATATGGATATACAAGTTCGCCCTGGACTGCAATTTCACCTGGTGGTAGGGAAGTGGTATAGGGAGGTCGTCAAAATTCTTGTAGTCGCAATTCCAAAGCGATTTGCCTCCTCATTTCTAATTCGTACAGCCAAGATTTTTGAACACCCTTCCAGCATCAGTTTTCACCTCCAACTATAATGTGGGTGCCTTCAAGTCAAGAGTGAATAGGCATCTTCTAGGCAAGCGCGCTCCATCTTAGGCTGCATCATCACTTGCCACCAGGTCTGATTGCAGCCAAGCACTGGTCTTTAATTTAAAAAAAAGTCTTTCTACGTGATCAAATCAGAAATGAAGAGATCCGTAGAAGAATCATAGTAGGTAACCGACATAGCTCAACGGGTTGCGAAGCTGAAGTGGCAATGAGTGGGGAACGTAGAACATCGAATCTATGGTCTGATAGGATAGGTAGGTATAAACATAAGCTAATGTGGCAATGGACAGGGCACCTAAGTTCGAATCTACTGTTAACTGATAGGTTAGGTAAACACTTACCTTTTTGAATGCCTAGAATACAAAATATCACACTGAAAAACATATCGAACTCTAGTGCAAACTATTGTTAAGAAATACAATAAAAAATTAAAAAATTAAAATTAAAAAATTAAATTAACAGAACCACCATGTCTAGTTAGCTTATTTCACGGTTGAAAACACCTCGTTGCATTCAGTTACTACATTATGCTGCACTATGTCGGACCTAGTTCAAAGCATTTCGTAGTTTTAAATTTTATTATCATTATTTCTGAATTTAAATTATGACGACAAAACAGAGACCTATGTCTAGAATGTAGTGATTACTATTTCTTTGCCTATCTACCCTCTTTACTTTTCCTTAAAAAAAAAAAAACTACAATAGAAAAGAAACCAAAAGTAGATATATATTTTATCTAATATTTTCTACTAAGTCGTTTATAATCGTTAATAATTTTATCCTATTTCAAAATTACCTATCTACCTACCTAACATTACAAAAAAAATTGCTAAACCAAAAAGAACCTTTCAACTTTCGTCATTTTCCTGATAATATTAATTGTCTATCTTTCTATCAAAAACTTTTATATTCTAGTTTTTATACTCAACACTAGATGGCATATCTAGTAGAAGATTGTATACCGCTGAAGATATTATAATAATAAATTTATAAGGTGGATTAGGTTTTAATAATTCTTTTGTAAAATTAATTATTTTAATACTTACATAAGAATTTACAAGTATTATGAATTATAATTTAAAAAAAATTTTGATACTTTTTTTGATTTTGCTACTAACCACAAGATGTCACTGTTAACCCTCTGCAATATTATAACGATTATTGTTTTAAATTAATGTACAAACTAATACCTAATAACTTTTTTATGCGTTATTCTTTAAATTTTATTTTTTATATTTTCAGATGGTTCTTTGGTAAGAATCTTTGATTTTCCGAAATAAAAAGTCCGTCCCCGGGCTGTAAACTAACTCTATGCCTAGATCTTGATTGTCGTTATGTTTGTGCCGTGCTATTTATGGTAATACAGCAGCTGTGGTGGTATTGCTTTTATAGAGTAAGTAGGTAGGTAATTAAAAAGGACCTAAAACCATTCATATTCATAGTCTATAAAGTTATTCGGGGCAACTGTCCGTACTTTTGGTTTTCAAACCGTATTGTCGTACCTACTCCTAGCACAAGCCTGACGCTTAGTTGGAGAGGAAAGGGGAATATAGTCATTTAACATGGCTAATATTCTTTTAAAAAAAAAAAAACTATAACCAACCATGCTTTAAATATTGGGTAACCGGTAAAGCAATAAACCCATAATTGCCATACTAATATTATAAATGCGAAAGTGTGTGTGTCTGTCTCTCTGTCTGCCTAAGTATCTGTTTGCTAGCCATTCACGGTCCATCCGTTCAACCGATTTTGACGAAATTTGGTACAGGGATAGCTTGCATCCCGGGAAGGACATGTGCTACTTTTATCCCGGAAAATCAAAAAGTTCCCACGGGATTTTTTAACACTTAAATCTACGCAGATGAAGTCATGGACGTCACCTAGTTTAAAATATTAGGTAAATATTTTAAACTAGGTGGGCCGGGTGCTGGTATGGGATGCAACCTGTTCAGACACGCTGGCCCCTTCCCATCTACATGGAACCAACAACAGAGCTGGTGCGGCATGTGAAGCGGCTGAAAAAGCCAAAACATGCAAATACAGGGGTCTAGGCTCCGAATATGAATTTGTCCCATTCGGTGTCGAGACCCTTGGTCCGTGGGGTCCTAGCGCTATAAGACTTTTTAAGGAAATAGCAAAAAGGTTAGTCGACATCACAGGAGACCGAAGAGCTGGCAGCTACCTCGGACAAAGAATTAGCCTAGCTATTCAAAGGGGGAACGCTGCCAGTATCTTCGGAACCTTGCCTAAAGGGACTCCTGTTAATAATATAGTTTAAATTATTAATTAATTAACTTTTAATTTGAATATTTTAAATTATCGATTAAACTAATAAATATTTTAAATGTTAGGTAGAGCCATGTACCTATCTACCTATAGTTTTGTTTTTTTATTTTCTATTTTAATTATAAAATTAAACAAACATAACTAGGTATTTCTTCCCCGAAGCGTGTGAACTTCACGTCGAAGAAGACGAAGACTTCAGTCTTGTAACAGGGTCCGTTCGCACGCTTCGCAGTCCATCCGTCCGTCTGTCTGTCTGTCAGCGGGCTGTAGGTAGGTACCTATCTTGTGAACCGTAATAGAGATAAGTAAGGTTAGAGAGTTGAAATGTTCACAGAATGTGTATTTTTATTGCCGCTATAAGTAACAAAAATCAGTAAAAATTTTAAAATGGCAGCTATAAAAAATCAATGAGTGTTAAGTAAGTAGGTACTTATTTCTTGTACGATGGTGCGGAACCCTTTGTGTGCAAGTCTGACTCGCACTTACCCGATTGTTTTAGGAAAAGTTTGCCGTCTTTATCGGTTTAACATAATTATTAGGTGGGCATGTTATTTTTGCATCAAGTAGGTAACCTATGTAAAGACAGGTTATCTAAGTACGTACCTACCATACCTAGGTAGGGATTTTTTTTGACTTTCAAGTCAGATCATATTTTCCTTTACGTAACATCAGTTACATCTTATAAGTATTAAGTATCTATCTATTTATAGGTAGATATATATTAAACTGATAGCAATGGTGGAATACGTACTTAGTAGGTACCTAGTGGGAGACTTCGGCCGTGGCTAGTTACTTACCACCCTACCGGCAAAGCCGTGCCGCCAAGCGATTTAGCGTTTCGGTTCGAAACCAAAGGGACATGGGTTTAATAAAACTGCCATAGGTAGGTAAAACCCCTTCCAGATTAGCCCGCTTCCATATTAGACTGCATCATCACTTACCACCAAGTGAGATTGCAGTCAAGGGCTAATTTGTATCTGAATAAATAAATAATAAAATAAAAAGGGCACCTACCTACCTAATACTTAGTAGGTAATGTAGCTTAACTATTATTCAGTACAGTCACGTTCAAAACTAATATCAATTCGAACGCGCCCAACAATTATTGTAAAAGCCATTCTAGTCTTATCATTCAAACCATAACACCCTTTACTTCTCGAGCTGTCCGAGCCAATAACATAAACAAGCTATCTTCGACACTACATTATTCCATTATCTATGACCATAACACGAAACTAGGGTCTATTTTATTATAAAGTGCATTGTATGGCGCGGTGGACCGGCCCCTAAATAATTTAAATGTCTTAAAAGATTCAAAAATAGTTTCCTAACATTGCCCCCCCCTAATATGTACACCATTTGTCAGGCCATAACTGGATTTAAACGGAGCGTTACAATATGATAAGGCACGCCCACTGACAAAAATATGTCTTTCCTTATCTATCTTATACGTTTCAGTAATCCTTGTGTATAGATATCTCTTTTTAGCTTTTGATCTTTCATGCAATTACGTCATATAGCCTTAAATAATAACGGTGTAAGTCAATGTATTTAATATTGAAAATTAAGCCGTAAGTTGAGTTAGTAAAAGTTGAAATTTCAGTAGCAGAGAATTGGATGGGGGAAGCGTTGAAGCGGGACGTATGTAGAAAGAGACGAGACGTGCCATTCTGGTAAAGTTAGTGAGTCCAAACGAGTTTTTATGTTTGGAAATCGTATTAAGCTTTTGTCGGAAAGTGTTCCACTCAACGGGCATAGTTGAAGCGATTGTGCGGTCAACTATCACGTTGGCGGGGGCAGCTGATTGGCTCGTTTTTGCTGATATAGTCTGTTGATACGGTCGCGCGCGGTCGGTTAGCGCGGTAACTTTGCCTATTAACCTGGAACTAGTCAAAGTGTTAATAATTATTTCTAGCATATAACTATTAACCTAGTTAAGTGTTAAAAAATATTATTTAAAAAAAATGACATTTTGTAATTGAACTGTGACAGTGATTTTTTTCAAATAAAAAAATGTCATCAGTGCATTCGGATGACGACCAAGAGGAGATCAATGTTGACTCTGATAGTAGACTATCTGGACATTATGATAGAAGTATTGGATCTGATAGAGATTCCGATTGCTTTAACGAGAGGTACAGAGATTCCCCGAATGAACATATGACTGAAACCCAGCAGCATCAACAGAGGGTAAATTTGCCCTTTAGCATATCAAGGTTGCTGGGCAAACATTTCGAGGATATAGAAAAACGACGGAATTCTGGCGAAAGTGACGATAGGAGTGACCAGGACACAGAATCGGAAAGTGCGAAAGATGACGCGAAGGATTCTAGCTTATCACTTAACTTTGCTCATAATCCGGGACTTTACCCAAACGGTAGTTTACTCCTCCGGCCAGGGTTGAGTTTGGGGGGTGGTTATTTTCCCGGTAACCCGGGGGTTGTAAGGGTGCCGGCTCATAGAGCGCTTGGAGCCCTAGGTGCGTGGGGCGTAGCCCTGGATCCTATGAGACAGGCGGCTGCTGCAGCATTCGCTCATCAGGTTGTGAAGGACAGATTAAATGGTAAGTTAAATCTAAGTGTTCAAAGGAGTTTTAAATAATAAATAATATGCAGATTTGTAAGTGTGTAGGTTTAACAGTTTGTACGTTACGAGGGGGTAGCTTGAAATTTTTCATGTAATATAAGTATATACTTACACTACAAGCGTTGCCATTCTTATAAGAATTTGTCTTATTAGGACTTGTCTGGATTAGAAGATTATGCATAGGTAGGAATAGTTATTTATTATGCAAGGGTGCAAAGATGTTATTTTGTCCCGAGAATTCAAAGACTCGAGCGCAAATAAATTTGCACCCGTGCGAAACACACAACTTTTCATCTCACTACAGTGAGGAAAACGCTAGATGATTGATAAGTACAAGAGGCGCCAGTACCGTGAAGGTTTCAATAAGAAGTTTCTATATTATTAGGCCACAAGTCAGGCAGTGAAGGAGGTTCTCACAGGAGGTTCTAATTAAAGAAGATTCTATAAATGATGAATAAAGTTTTTTTTAGGTGCGTTCAGAATTCAAATTTAAAATTCTTACCACAAAAAAAATCATTTTTATAATTCAATGAACTTCATTGTATTGTTTACTCAATAAAGCTGAAACAGATTGTTTAATTTAATTACCTAAATAAAAATAGAAATGAATTAACTATATTTTAATTTAATAAGAATAAAAGTTCCTATACGGGTCACTTAACAAGTTAGTAAATAATAATAAATAGTAAAGACAGTAAGGACGAACCGCGTTTCTGAACGTTTCATTATCACGCAGAAAGAAAAAAATTGTATTAGTAATCTGATATTTGACAACTAGTCAAACAAGTAATTTTTATCAAACGTCAAAACGCGCGCATAGTATGCGAGCTTCTATGAAATACTGGCATGTGACGTCGCAATCATTTGACGTGTTTTTTTTAGTTAGTCAAATATTAGTCATACTTATTGAAAATTGGATGTTTAAAAAAAAAGATAGGTAGGTAGGTGTTGTGTTGCATAGTTACAGCAATAAATCAGTAGATACCTAAGTAGGTACTTACGATAAAATAAAATTAATCATGCAACAAAATGCTAACGTTATTTTGACTTTAAAATGTTTTACATTTCCAAAATTAATCTCCAACACATAAATCTGTTTAAGTAGAATGTAAATCGTATTTTACTCGCTCAATAAAAATAAAAGATGTCTTTTTAATTTATTTTTATATGTGTTTTATGCAATCTGGGTCATTCTTACAAAAGTGGTGAGTTAGTGACATTTGACTACCTCCATATGAATAGGTATTATAAACGAGTAAGTGTGTTGATCTGTATGTCACCTAACACTGCACATCGATTAATCAGTTAAGGCCCAATTTTACGAACGATGCCGTTATCCAAGAATAATTAATATGCCAAGAATAAAATTAACCATTACATTTACTATTGGATAACTTATAGGTTTCACCAATCTTTGTTAAGCTATTCTTTGAAATAGCGTTTTTTAGCTGTTGTCTATCGCAGGTTTGAATTAGCCAAAATAATGAGCAAATGTTAAATACCTACTGAGATTATACGTCAATTTGAAGTTTGAATAGGTACTTATCAATGTCAATTAGCATTGATTGCCTTGTTACTTGTCTACCGTTACCATGGTTACGAGTTACCATTGAGACGAGACGATGTCAATTTGATTTTATCCAAGAAATAAGCCCGATATAAGTACCTACATTCCATACCATACCTTCAAAATGGGCGGTATAGGACGATTCTCGTATAACTTAGGTAAAGTAATTGGTTAAATGAAAATTTGGTTAAGTAACTTGCGACTTTTTTCCTGGGTATAAAATGTATTCCATGTTGGTGAAATTGACCCTAAGCAGACTATGGAATAAAAAGCCACATAGACAGCTTGCATTCCTTAGATGGACGTAGGCAAAGTAGCCATATTTATGGACATAGGCTACTTTACTCGGGAAATCAAAGAGTTCCACGAACTTAAACTTATACAGACAATGTACTAACTAACGAATATATTTTACTTACCTGTCAAAATATCTTTGGTAAATTTCTAACTGTACCTAAGTAGGAATAGGTACCTATTAGATTCGCGAAACACATTTTGTATTTGATTGTACCTACATAAACTTTTCAACCTGTCGCGTACCTACTTGTATTTTTTTTCATTTAGGTATTTTTCTACTAGCTCGTGACTTCGTCCGCGTTTCACCCTCTTAGGCGTTGAATTTTGAAAAGTACTTTCTCAGTCGACTTTTCCTTTTATAAATAATTTATATTTTAATTTTTTTAATTCGGATTCTTATAGCTTTAATAAAACTATACCAACTATACCTACTCGTATGCCAAAATTACCTACATTGCTTATTGTGATGTCCAACAGTTTTTTTCCTATGCTATAGCGTGACACATCTTTTTTTTTGGGTCCTTTTTCGAGGCGAGATTGAAGGCGCCTCGGCCACTGTAATTTGTCGCGCCGATCGTCGCCCGGCTGGGCTAATTTATTTGTTTCCACTATAAAAAACCTTTTTTCCTACCTTTTCGGAATCATTGAGTGGTCGATTCGGTATAAAAAACCTATTTCGTAATCATTGACTGGTCTATTCCTTATGATAACTTTTGTGTTTATCTTATTTCGATTCCTAAGTAGATAGGTATGCGAGAGGAATGCCATAATTAAACTACATTTACATGTAAAAATGTATTTAAACGTCGCACAGCATCGTCTAAGCGTCCCGTAGTTTGAGCAGTGCGTTGATAGATCAGTCAGTCAGTCAGTCACCTTTTCCTTATATATTTAGATCGTAGATAGAGTAATAAAGGTAGATACAGGAACGTTTGCTTTCTCATTCACACTAAAGAGAGAGCACATATAAAGTTACTAATGTGATAAACAGAGACGCAGCTAACCTATTTTTTGTCCCTTATCGTGTAACTGGTTTTTTTCAAGAATACATACAACTTACATACAAGGCATGCAACTTTATTTGCGAAACAAACTTTGAGAATTCGTGGCGTAATTGTATTTCTCATGAGCTATTTACTTGTTTTCACATAAAAAACGTTTAATACAAATATTGTTGATCGGTTAATACAAATATTGACTACTAAACAATGGTAATAATTGTCGTGTTATTCATCGTTACGTCGTGCTATCGCTATCTCATACGCGGTTACACAGTACTTAAATCTACTTACCTATTATTCTATCTACGATTTAGATTGATATTCTTGGGGTACGGAACCCTAGCTTTTTTTTTGTGTTTGCCGAACTTGTAAATCTTGTAATATTTACCCAATTAGGTGTTTTTTTGCGACCACCCGGTTCTCAGGAAGTGCGGACAATGTCGTCCACCCTGTCATTGAGACGGGAGGTAGCGTGTGCCGAAAGGATACCTTTGTCATTAGTTTAGCGCCGTACAATAATTTGACAGCTCTTTTTTAGGATTCCGTACCCGAGGGTGCCAACGGGTTCCTATAACTAAGACTCCGCTGTCTGCCTGTGAATGTGTGTTTGCGTGTGTGTGTGTGTGTATAGCTATAATTTTTTTTCGACAACGGTTGATTATTTCCTTTATAGGGATCCGTAGCCAAATGGCAAACAACGGACCCCTGCGCGAGAGACACTTCCAAAGTGGTAAAATGTGTGCCCCCCCCCCCCCCCGTAACTTCCGAAATAAGAGAATGATAAAACTAAAAAATATATATGATGTAGGTACTTACATTACTTACCATGCAAACTTCCACCGAAAATTGATTTGAACGAGATCGATAGAGTAGGTATGTAGTTTGATTTATCGTGCAAAATGTCGATAAAATACGATTGTAGTACGGAACCCTCAGTGCGCGAGTCTGATTCCCACTTGGCCGGTTTTTTTAATTTAATTTTACTACCATCTTGTATATGATTTTTTAAAAAAACTCTCTCTAGTACTCTAATCTACCACTTAGTTTACATAATTGTGGCTATAATTCCGTTGTACACAATCTCTAAACTAAACTAAAATGGCACGTCTAAATCTATTGCTATCCCTTTCATAATGTTGCTTGCGGAAAAGCATAGCACTAGATTTAGACCTGTTAATTTAGTTTTGTTTAGAGATTGTGTACAAGAGAATCGGCCCCAATATCTTTTTCTCCAACTATAAGTAGGTAGGTACTTTCTGCTCACTGAAAGCCGCTAAGTGACAAAACCATAGAGCAGAAACAAAGAGGAGATGTTGTATTAAGATTTCCCTATGAAATTTCGAGTGACATTTTGCGGGGTGAGGGGTTGTGGAACGCCGCCCACTTCTCAATTTTCCATCTGCGGGTTAGTAGCAAAACTACTCGCTTAGCGACCTAACATCGATATATTGATGTCACTACATAGTTCAGCTATCTCACACTAGATGTCAATAAGTGTAGAAATTACGTATAAAATTACTTACAAATGAAATGTGATACCATTCATAGCATCAGAACGTCTGTCTGAATAACTTTGACACGATAAAACACAACACTTCATCCTTTTGTTCTTAAAAACGCGAAAACACACCGATAATACGAGTCTCAATATATGTGAACCTGACGAACGCAGACAGCATACTAACTAAGGCCCCGCCCACAGTGATGACGTCAGGACCTAGTTGAAAATCACAGTGCACAGTTGCTTAGGCCAACTCCTCTTTGTTTCTGCTCTATGGACAAAACTGACCGCAAATAGGCGGAAACCGTCCCATTTAGATGCGCTTCAAATCCAAATAGGTAGATGCAAATTATCGACTAGTCTACACTCTACCCATAGATAATATAATTGTCACTTAGATAAGTATTATCAAGAAAGTTAGGTAACAGTCAAGCTCCGCTAAGTACAAACTACCTATAATAGCTTTAAATGCCGTCGATCGAAGAGCTAGGAGACTCATAGACGAAGATCACAATTTTTGGAAAAACTCTAGGGCTCTATCTCGTGAACCAGGGACAACCCTCCACCTCCCACAGCCCCACTAACCTCTCAGTTATATGGGCCGAATCGCGGAAGGGCGCCCGTTCGGTACTTGCTCTTGGCGTTTTCCCGGGGCGCCTTCTTGACTCCCTACGAATTATTTTATCTCTTCTCCTTGTCCCTTATGCTCACTCTCCTTGGGAGGCTAGAAGCACAGCTGAGATCCCCGCTGCTGCTCCTCCGTTCTATCTCGTGAACCGTAATAGGTAGAGTTGATTTTTTTCAAAGAATGTGTATTTCTATTGCCGCTATACTTAACAACAAATAATAAAAATTTCGAAATGACTGCCATGAAAATTAAAAATAAATAAAAAGTGTGATTTCTTGTATGATGTACTTCCGTACGAGTACCCTTCATGTACGAGTCGACTCGCACTTGACTGATTTTTTGTCAAATCAAATCAAATGGTTTATTCAAAATAGGTAAATTACACCTTTTGATAGTCAATTGTTGCATTTGTAAGATGATAATAGTGGTGAAAATTAGACAAACTTAAAAACTAAAGCTACGAGGGTTCCAAACGCCCCCAGGTCTGAGAAGAGCCCACAACAAACTTAGCTGGGTATTTTTTTTAACAAGATTACTTATTTTACTACGGAACCCTAAAAAGCTTAAGAATTAGAAATCACAGTCGATGATATCAATTTTATTTATTTGTATAGATTTATTTCAACATGGTTCCGGATGCCGAACGATAGAGAGCGTAATTGGCGTTGTTCTCATAATGGCCACTTGGCCACTTCCGGTGGCCATTATACAGACCGCACAGGCTTACTTAACGCTCATTTAACAACGACACTTGAATCTTATGGCTAACCAAAGAAAAGTGGCTGTTTTTAACGTTATTTTTATTTATTTATTCGTATACCTACCTACTATAAAAATAAAATTGTAAAAATCAGAAGAAAAAAGATAAAAGAGGTGACATACCAGACACAGACTTTTTGCCTTTTTAGGGTTCCGTAGTAAACAAGGATTCCGTAGTAAAGAAGGAGGAAAACATCGTGAGGAAACCTGCACGCCTGAGAGCTCTCCATAATGTACTCAAAGGTGTGTGAAGTCTGCCAATCTGCACTTGGCCAGCATGGAAGACTTTTTTTTTTATTCGTTATAGGCGCACGCTTGACCACGATCACACCTGATGGGAAGTGATGATGTGGCCTAAGATGGGACTATGACCAAAACCCTTCCCACTCTCAGAGGATACCCGTGCTCTGTAGTGAGCCGGCGATGGGTTGATCATAATAATAATAATTAATTAAAATAACTATTAATTAGTTACGAGAATGCCGACGTAAAAAAAACTGGTATTTTAAAAACCATGTTTATAATTTAGTGGTTCACATTTTGTAATCTGATAAGGAAACTCCCGATCGCCTTGTGTTGTGTGACAAGTGGAAGAAATTAACATAGTTATCGGTTTATCTTATCTATCTTGAGATTTTATCTTAATCTGATCAACCGACTATGAATTTGGGTTTATGGTTGTGATGTGCCATTGGCCTTATTATGCAATGTAGAAATTGATGATTATTGATTACTAGCTGATGCCCGCGATTTAAAAAGCGTTTTTAAAAATCCCGTGGAAACTTTTTGATTTCTCGGGATAAAAAGTAGCCTATGTCATTCTCCAGGTCTTTAAATACCTATACCCATGCTAAAATTCACGTTGATCCGTTGCTCCGTTATGACGTGATTGAAGGACAAACCAACAAACAAACACACTTTCGCATTTATAATATGTGTACTGATTTTTACGTAATGTGAAATGTCTAACTAGCAATCATAAAATTAAAACTAAATTAAACTAGTTAACGATTCAAAAGCACTTGTAATAAGTCTACTTGAATAAAAATATATTCTATTCAATTCTCATCATCCATCCATCAGCCTGTTTGCGTCCACTGCTGGACATAGGCCTTTCCAAGAGCGCGCCACCAAACACGGTCCTCCGCCTTCCTCATCCAACCGCTCCCCACCACCTTCTTCAGGTCATCGGTCCAGCGGGCCGGGGGTCGTCCCACACTGCGCTTACCGGTACGCGGTCTCCACTCCAGAACACGTCTGCCCCATCGGCCATCGGTTCTGCGACAGACATGGCCTGCCCATTGCCACTTCAGCGCGCTAATCCTTTGAGCTATGTCGGTCGCTTTTGTTCTTCTGCGAATTTCCTCGTTCCGGATTTTATCCCTGAGAGTGATACCCAACATAGCTCGCTCCATAGCACGCTGAGCGACTTTTAGTTTGTGGACGAGGCCAACTCTCAGTGTCCACGTTTCCGCTCCATACGTCATCACAGGTAGGACACACTCGTTGAAGACCTTAGTCTTAAGGCTTTGCGGTATCGACGATTCGAAGACCTGTCGTAGCTTTGAAAATGCTGCCCAGCCCAGCTGAATTCTTCTGTCAGCTTCCTTGTCGAAGTTGTTTCTACCGAGTTGTATGATCTGGCCGAGGTAGTTATATTCTTGAACAACTTCGATGCTGACATTCCCGACGATGACGGGTCTTGAGATAACGTGTTCGTTAAACATGACTTTTGTTTTGTCAATGTTCATCTCAAGACCTACGCGTCTGGAAGAACAACTAAGCTCGATCAGCATTTCCTCAAGGTCCTGCAGCGATTCTGCTAGTATGACGATGTCGTCCGCAAATCGCAAGTGTGAGATGTTTTCGCCGTTCACGTTTATGCCTCGACCTTTCCAGTCCAAAACCTTAAACACGTCTTCTAGGGCAGAGGTGAAAAGTTTTGGTGATATTACATCTCCCTGCCTCACACCTCTTCGTATTGGTATCGGATTCGTTTGTTGGTCTTGGACTTGGACGGCCATGGTGGCGGAGTCATACAAACATCTCAACACTTGGATATAGTGCCAGTCGACTTGGCATCGCTGCAGTGAGTCCAGAACAGCCCAGGTCTCGATGGAATCGAAGGCTTTCTCGTAGTCCACAAATGCTAAACAGAGGGGCAGATTATACTCCTGAGTTTTCTGCATAATCTGCCGTAGCGTGTGAATGTGGTCAACGGTGCTGTAGCCTTTTCGAAACCCCGCCTGCTCTGGAGGCTGAAATTCGTCAAGTCTTCGGGCGAGACGATTCGTAATAACCCGCGAGAACAGCTTATAAATATGGCTTAGAAGTGAGATTGGTCTGTAGTTCTTAAGCAGACTCTTATCTCCTTTTTTGAAAAAGAGAATAGTGACACTTCTACTCCATTTTTCAGGTGTTGTACCAGTTTTGATGACGGTATTAAAGAGGTCTTTAAGCTTTATTCAATTCTATTCATACCTAATTATCTTTTCTTTTTAGAATTTCGTATCTCCAAAGAAAAAAAACCGGTAAAGTGCGAGTCAGACTCGCGCACCGAGGGTTCCGTATTCGGCTATTTTTTTCGACATTTTGCACGATAAATCAAAACTATTATGCATAAAAATTTATGCAATTCTGTTTTAGAATGTACAGGTAAAGAAAGCCCTTTCATAATATGATCCCCATTTGGTATACTTATCTTTGAAAATTGAAAATGCTAATTATAGTATTTGTTCATTAACACATTTTCATTTTTTTTGTGATCTAACTACAAATTCACGGTTTTCGGATTTTTACCTTTACTTGTACTATAAGACCTAGGCACCTGCCTGCCAAATTTCATGATTCTAGGTCAACGGGAAGTACCCTATAGTTTTTCTTGACAGATATGACAGACGGACAGAGAGACAACAAAATGATCGTATAAGGGTTTCTTTTTCCTTTTGTGGTAGGTAACCCTAAAAGGAAAGATACAGATGATAAAATAACATTTTTGATAATCTTTAATAGTCATGGAAGTCTACTTTTCTACTCGACTAGGAACGTTTCTATATATCAACACTTTGATTTACAAACATGCATATATTGACTAGAGATAGCTAACTAAATATAGGTATGAGACAGCCTTGGAAAACTTATCATTAAGTAGGTATATAATTATATAACAATTATATTAAATTTTAAATTAGTGTAAATATTATATAAAACGAAAAGGTGACTGACTGACTGACTACTGACTGACTGACTGATCTATCAACGCAGTGCTCAAACTACAGGTCGGATCGGGCTGAAATTTGGCATGCAGATAGCTATTATGACGTAGGCATCCGCTAAGAAAGGATTTTTGAAAATTCAACCCCTAAGGAGGTGAAATAGGGGTTTAAAATTTATGTAGTGCAAGCTGACGAAATCGCGAGCATAAATTAGTCATTAATATAATTTTTGTTGTTTTTTTGCTTAAATCAAATTTATTTTGACTGGCATAGGAATAGGTACATATCTATCTACCTATTGACTTGAGTTGACTTGCTCGCTCTAGGTATAACAAAACATCTCTATGCGTGTAAGTTTCTAAATAGATATCAGATTACAATCTCTCAATGGCCATATAAATTCACAAACAGGCACCGATTTACATGTTTATCGCGTTATCTCTCCAACTTTATCTTAATTAAATCAATAGCATATTGATTGGTGATTCCAATTGAGCGTTATGGATAGCCTACCGGTTGTTAAGATAGGTACATCACTTTTTTAAATATCACTTGCTTAAACACGTGAACAAAGTGTCATATCTCAAATCAAGAAAGACTAAGATGCGTCAGTGGACAATTTCTTAGTAAGTATATAAGATAATTTATAAGTTTAGGTTAAAATAAAATTACTTATTAGTCATACATTAGGCTAGATCGTAATATAATTGAGTAGCTAATTGGCACTCAACAATAAGGAAAAAAAGAAAAAAAAAAAAAACTTGCTTAAAGGCACTTGTCCCACCGACGCGACGACGAGGAATCGACTAGCTATTGACTATTTTCATACTCAAGAAATATAATAAGTACTTACCTACCTGCAATCGATGTATAGGTAGTACGCGACAGGTCGATTTGGCAATCGGGGTATGAGGCGGAAGGACGCCCCGCACACCCGCACGTCACCCGTGCTCGCTGCTAAAATGAATAAAAAAAAAAAAAAACGGGTCGGGGCGGCCCGCGCACGAGCAGCGAGCACGGGTAACGTGCGGGTGTGCGGGGCGTCCTTCCGCCTCATACCCCGATTGCCATCTCGATCTGTCGCGTACTATAGGGATGATTCCGGCCAATGAAAAAGACTCTCACTAAGTAGGTACAAAACCTTGTATATGCGTACCTACTCTTGAGGTTGAATTTGAATTTGACGACCTTAACTGGTGCAGTGGTAAGCGCTGTGGTCTTATTAGTGGGAGGTCCTGGGTTCAATTCCTGGAAGGGATTTGGAATTTTATAATTTCTAAATTTCTGGTCTGGTCTGGTGGCAGGCCTCGGTCGTGGCTAGTTACCACCCTACCGGCAAAGCCGTGCCGCCAAGCGATTTAGCGTTCCGGTACGATGCCGTGTAGAAACCAAAGGTGTATGGGTTTAATAAAAACTGCCATACTCGTTCCAGGTTAACCCGCTCCCACCTTAGACTGCATCGTCACTTACCATCAGGTGAGATTGCAGTCAAGGGCTAACTTGTATCTGAATAAAAAAAAAAAGAATTCTCTGTTTTGTTTCAAATTGCATGTTCTTGCAAATTTTTTTTGCTTGAAATTAGTTCAGTGCTTGTGGCATTTGACTCATTTGAATCCTTCTTTATTCGGAATCCGTAACAATTCTCAGTAATTCGCTTCAATCATCGGTCGGCACGATTTGCTTCATTCCATTATTTTTCTTAATGAGCCCTGTACGTATACCAAAACCTTGTATATGCGTACTCTCGAGGTTGAATTTTGTGTTGTTTAAAATTGCATGTTCTTGCTATTTTTTTTGCTTGAAATTAATTCAGTGCTTGTACCTATGTCATTTGACTCCATTGACATATATATCTATGACTTCGTATGGACAGGCCATTGAACAAACAAAATGGCACCGACTCATTGGTGATTAACCAGACGTCACTGAGGTTGCATTGGTGCTAACCAATGCAACCTCAGTGACGTCTGGATTTCAAACGGGTCGTTCATTAGTATCTAAGAGGTAGCCCTGATTTATTTGGTTCCAAATCCGTGAAAAACTTTGTTCGTCATATCTTGTCTTGTCTAAAATATCTTGTCATTTATATCGATGTTAGACTCATTTGAATCCTTCTTTATTCGGAATCCGAAACAATTCTCAGTAATTCGCTTCAATCCTCGGTCGGCACGATTTGTTTCATTCCATTATTTTTCTTAATGAGCGCTGTACGTCTATAATTTATATAATTTAGGTCAAAGCGGCCTTTACGCGGGCGCAAACACGAATCGCGAATAAAACGATTATGTTCTTGATTGTTTTACGTTTTATTAGGGTTCCGTTCCTCAAAAGGAAAAACAGAACCTTTGAAGGATCACTTCGTTATCTGTATGTCTGCCGTGTATGTCAAGATAAGGGAATCAAAACCTATGGAGTACTTCCCGTTGACCTACAATCGTGAAATTTGGCAGGTAGATAGGTCTTATAGCACAAGTAGGTAAAGGAAAAAATCCGATAACCTAATTTGTGGTTACATCACAAAAAAATTTAAAATGTGTTCATATAAATATATAAAAGAAAAAGGTGACTGACTGACTCACTGATCTATCAACGCACAGCTCAAACTACTGTACGGATCGGGCTGAAATTTGACATGCAGATCGTAGGCATCCGCTAAGAAAGGATTTTTGAAAATTGAATCCCTAAGGGGGTGAAATAGGGGGTTTGAAATTTGTGTAGTCCACGCGGACGAAATCGCGAGAATAAGCTAGTGAACAAATAATTAGTTTACAGAATCACATGCAGATGGCGCTCTCCGTCATTAACTTGCAGTGTTCTACATAAAAGTGCATAATACCTTGTAGGTACGATGGTACGGAACTTTTGTGTGTCAGTTCGACTCGCACTTGACTGGGTTTTTTTTGTAAAAGAACAATTTATTTTTAAGCTGTTTTATTTTTGTTGATTGAAATTTGTAAATGTAATTTATGGACTGTACTACTGAAGATTAAACCTACTTAATTTTATTTCACAAATTACTTATGCGGTTGTATAAAGTTCGCCGTAAAAATTAATCTATAATGAATGAAATGTGTTGCTCATCGCAAATCTCGAGAACAGCTGAACCGATTTCGCTAATTCTTTTTTCATAATATTGTATGGGGATGGTTATAGATAGATAGATAGAAATACTTTATTGCACACAAAAATGTTACATAACTATTACAAAAAAACTAAAACTAAAAAATAATTGTATGCAAAGGCGGCCTTATTGCTCACAGCAATCTCTACCAGGCAACCTTTGGAGAAAGGAGAAACTAGGTGTGTAGGATAGTACTTACACGCAATACAGAAAAATGGTTCTTACGGAGAGAAAAAATTAATTCAACCTCCCCCGCCATTTTCTAAACTCCGCCCGAGCGAAGCCGGGGCAGGTCAGCTAGTATGCTATAAAAACTTGCAAAATTAGAACAAAAAATAAATTACCCAAAGTTAGTCAGTCTGACTAGTTTTATGTTTAACACGTTCCGGTGACCGGTGTATAATGCATTGCTCAGGAAAACACAGTGAGTAGATTTTTTCATAGAAAATAATTACACTGTAAACCGTACCTACTCAATAATATTGTATAATACCACAGAAAATCAAATCAGTACCCTTATTATAAATACTTACGAAAGTTTGTTGGTTTGTCCTTCAATCACGTCGCAACGGAGCAACGGATCCACGTGATTTTTTGCATGGGTATAGTTTAAGACCTGGAAAGGGACATAGGCTACTTTTTATCCCGGAAAATCAAAGAGTTCCTACGGTATTTGCAAAAAACCTAATTCCACGCGGACGAAGTCGCGGGCATCAACTAATGTTTAAATATTTTTACACAGGAAATAAACATACACCCTGCCGCAGTATTTTATATAGTTATCGAGCTTTGAAGCTCGCCGCCCAATCACTTAATGGCATGATTAATAGCAGAGTAATTGACGTTTTAAAGCCTCTTTATTACTTACCGCCATTTGTGACAATAAAATGTGCCATTTTATGTTATTGTTGGATTGGATGCAAATTGGCCTTTTACTTCTCTTTCCGGCAACGAAGGCTAGTTGGACTAGCACACGAAAGGTTCCGTACCATCATACAAGAAATTTAAACACTTTTTATCACTAAGACTCCGCCGCCCGTCCGCCCGTCCGTCTGTCTGTTTGGCAGTGGGATATGTATCTCGTGAACTGTAATAGGTAGAGAGTTGTTACAGAATGTGTATTTCTATTTGGCGCTATAACAACAAATACATACTAAACAAAATGGCCGCTATGTTAATTTAAAAAAATGAAAAAATGTTATTTCTTGTACGGCGGTGGTATAAAACCCTTCGTGTGGGAATCCGACTCGGACTTACGACCGTTATTTTTATTTATTTTTGTAATAATATGTAACCACAAACTCAAAGTTTTCGGATTTAGGTACTTGCGCTAAGTATAAGACAATTATTGCTACCTGCCATGATTCTAGGTCAACGGGAACTACCCTATAAATATTAATTCCCTTGACCGGTCTTGACAGACAGACAGAACACAAAGTGATCCTATACGGGTTCTTTTTTATCTGTGGAGATACGGAACCTTTAAAAAAGTGTAACATATTATTATCTACGGTTTAATATCATTGAAAACGTCCCACAAAATCATCGATACACTAAAATATCAGGCTGTATACGGGCGTATATCCCGCAGACTCTCCCTCACATTTCCCGAGGGATCGCATAAAAATTTGACGCAAACCATATGCGATGAACCTTGCCTCTACATTGCTTTTCAAAAATATATGTATACTAGCTGACCCGCCCCGGCTTCGCTCGGGTGGAATTAAGAAGATTGGCGTTCGGGTAGAATTTTCAAAAATCCTGAAATTGGTACCTACTTTATTTTTGTATTTTTTCTTCTGTAACCGAAAACCCAAATATTAATTTTCATGGAAAAACCTTGAAAAATTACGGACTTTCATACAAACTTCGCAGTAGCCCCCTTGGCAGTAGAATTTCGCGAAATGTGTATTTTTTATTCTTAGCCGAAAGCCTGAATACCAATTTTCATCGATGTATCTTTAAAAGTGATAGACTTTCATATAAACTTCCATCCCCTATTTACCTCCCTTAAACTAGCCCCATACACTACCGTTATACAAAACATCACATCATTTTACAGTCCAAGACCGTATTCTATTCTACACTATCAAAACCTACATGGCTGAAAACACGATACCGGAGCATTCCACATTTTAGCGGTTCATACCTATCAGAAACGATGAGCAAAAACGTTTCGTGCGAGTGGATTGGATTGAATGTCGACCACATAATGATGCCAACGTTCATGGTGACCACTGGTCACGTTCAGGACTCTTGTATGGACTTTCCACACGCCACACACACGCTAAATTCGGCTGCCTGCAAGTTTTCTTAGATAGTTACCTCCTGCCAAGAATTACCACTCTGTCTCAGAACTGTCTGTTGCAGAACCGATAGCCACTCCGGGCTGGGGCAGACGCGTTCTGGAGTGGACACCGCGTACCAGCAAACGCAGTGTGGGACAACATCCAACCCACTGTACTGACGATCTTAAGAAGGCAGCGGAAAGTGGGTTGATGAGGAAGACGGAGGACCGTGTGTGGTGACGCGCTCTTGAGAAGGCCTAAGTCCAGTCATCATCATCATGATCAACCCATCACCGGCTCACTACAGAGCGCGGGTCTCCTCTCAGAGTGAGAAGGGTTTTGGCCATAGTCTACCACGCTGGCCATGTGCGGATTGGTAGACTTCACACACCTTTGAGAACATTATGGAGAACTCTCGGGCATGCAGGTTTCCTCACGATGTTTTCCTTCACCGTTAAATCAAATGATATTTAATTAATTAAAACGCACAAAACTCCGAAAAGTTAGAGGTGCGTGCCCGGGATCGAACCCCCGACCTCCTACGATTAGAAGGCGGACGTCCTAACCACTAGGCTATCACAGCTTTGTCTAAGTCCAGCGGTATACGCAAACAGGCTGATTGATTGGAGAATTACCTAATCTCCCTAAAGGAATGTAAATGGCAATATAATATTTTATGTATGTCTATACGTCAGCTCGCGTCTACCGTCGGCAGCTCTCTCGTATATTAACACATTTGAAATATGGCGCCTTTTATGACCTCTCACGTTATGGATTGGCGATAAAATACCGCAAACTCCGACGGCTTTACGGGTATGTAAAAACCTTGTAAAACACTATCACTTTGGGGCTCAGGTGAATTATTGTTTTTCATAGAGACCGTACAAAAATTGTTCTATAGGAACAAAATGACGACCTGCCTTGCGCAGTGGTCAGCGCTGTGGTCTTATCAGTGGGAAGCCCTGGGTTCGATTCCCGGCTGGGGAAACTGGAATTTTATAATTCCAAATTTTTTAATTTCCTCTGGTCTGGTCTGGTGGGAGGCTTCGGCCGTGGCTTGTTACCACCCTATCGGCAAAGTGCCACCAAGCGATTTAGCGTTCCGGTACGATGCCGCGTATAACTGCCATATCCCTTCCAAATAAGCCCGCTTCTATTTCAGACTGCATCATGTGATATCACCACCAGGTGATATCAAGTCAAGGCAGTCAAGGGTTAACTTGTAACGGAATTTAAAAAAACCGGCCAAGTGCGAGTCAGGCTCGCACAATGAGGGTTCCGTACTACAGTCGTATTTTTTCGACATTTTGCACGATAATTCAAAAACTATGATGCATAAAAATAAATAAAAATCTGTTTTAGAATGTACAGGTGAAGACCTTTCATATGATAGCCCACTTGATATAGTCACTCACTTCGAAAGTTGAAAATACTAATTATTAGTTCATGACCACAATTTTTTTTGTGTGATCTAACTCTAAATTCACGGTTTTCAGATTTTTCCCCAAATGTCAGCTATAAGATCTACCTACCTGCCAAATTTCATGATTCTAGGTCAACGGGAAGTACCCTGTAGGTTTCTTGACAGACAGACAGACACAACAAAGTGATCCTGTAAGGGTTCCGTTTTTCCTTTTGAGATACGGAACCCTAAAAATAAAAAAACGGGCCGAATTGAGAACCACCTCCTTTTTGGAAGTCGGTTAAAAAAAAATAACACTTGAGTGGGTAGCGTATGTGCTCTGTGGGTAGCTCGATGCCTAAGCACAGTGGTGTAACGATGACAACAAGTGGACAAAATTTTAATGACAAAACACGGTCGTGCAGTTAATGAGGGGACCTAATGCGTGCGAACGTAATACGGGTATAAATAACTGGCGCTTATTTAGGAATTTCTTTGTTAGTAAAAAAGTAGCCCTTAGAGACAATAGACCTTTGTTTAAGATGCGAGTAAATAAAAACCTATTAGGTACGTTTCAGTTTTAAATTGGCTTGCGCAACGCAACGCTTTGTTCAGTTATTACTAACAGCAGAGTGAACTAGAGTGAGGAGACTTTCGGTTTTGATCCTAAATCGACATCTGTTAAATATTAGGCTAGGAGTCAGGAGAAATCAGAGAAAAATATTAGTTTCATAGACTGCCTAGCGTCAAATGTTGGTAACATATAAGTAACATATCACTACGTGTGTTTGTTTGTTGGTTTGTTGGTTTGACCTTCAATCACGTCGCAACGGAGCAACGGATCGACGTGATTTTTTGCATGGATATAGTTTAAGATCTGAAGAGGGACATAGGCTACTTTTTATTCCGGAAAATCAAAGAGTTTCCACGGGATTTTTAAAAACTTAAATCCACGCGTACGAAGTCGTGAGCATTGGATTCCTGGAAACTTTTGATTTTCTGAGCAACATCAGCCGCGTCAATTTAAGTTTATTACAAATTCCTGGGAACATTTGATTTTCTGAGACAAAAAGACCATGTGTCTCCGAGTTACGAGCTATCTTTGTACCAAATCTCATCGAGTTGTATTGAACAGATGAACAATGAACAAACAGACTTTCGCATATTTAAGATAAGAAAAGTATTTGATTCATCAATTTATCATATTGTATAGTTTACGACATCTTAGGAGATGTCGTAATGAGATCTGATACGTTAGATAAAGTCTGTCTTAAATTAATTGTCTGTAATTATAGAAACACAGGTTAGTTTAATCAGTGCTTACATTTGGCTTTTGTTTAACAAAATACTTATTCCCATAATTTGAAAATATAAAACGAGGAGGTATCCACGTTTGAAATGGTACAAGGCACTGCTTTGCGTGCCTGTAGAGTTGCAGATAAAATTGGATGTTTATTTTTTACCTAATTTTACCCTTCTAATGTTTACAAACGTATAGTTTTGTAAGGAATATAACGTTTGTGCTTATTATAAAGTAATTTAAAACCATGCGACATTTTAAAATGCACAACATAAGTTTACACGAAATATTGTGATCGCGTGGCGTCGGCATCTCTCGTGCAATTTCTGTAAGCATTCTAACTTAAATGGAAATATGTAAGTACTATAAAATTAGGTAAAAGATTTGATAGAGATTATCGTGACTACAATGCAAATACTTAATACTTCCATTCATGATTTTATTAATTAAAAAATCTCTTATTATTTAGTCTCGGAAATTAAATATGAAATGTAATGTTATCAACTTAAATTAATAGTGTAGTATCAAACGAGTGTTTAAACCACACATAAGTATGTTTAATTTATACACGCAGTAATTAAATTAAACATATTTACTAGAATAAATAAATTAATTCAAATTAGAGCTTATTCGCTAACAGAGGAGTTATCTGCATGGTTGGTTTTTTATGCTGACAAAGGGGAATGCACCAATAATAACCTTTCTTCACCCATCCTTCTAACTTCTAGCTTGTAAGCACCTACCTTGTGCCAGAAATGAAACAAATCAATATATTACAAAGAGCAAATACAATAATACTAAAAAGAGAGCACTTCTAAAAGCTCAGTCATAAAAGGCCTCTGTTCATACAAATGCAATGTTCAAAAATGCAACCTAAGCCCGTATACCGATTGCATCCCGCTTTCATCCAATGAATTTTCCATGAGCCTCCACTGTTCGCTACATTCAGTTTCGTTTGTTACTGATATAGTTTAAGAGTAAGTGGCTGTTTTAATTTAAATGTTTTTACCGATTAAAAGTCTATATATAAAAATGTGGCTAATTCAACATACCTATTATATTATACCACCTCAAAACTAAACTACAATACAACAACCTCTGCAAACCAATTGTACTTTTATTTCTGTTTTTCTTATATAATTTTAATTTTGAAGCTACAATAAAGTGAGTACATCATTCATTTGTTCATTTTTTTTCATGATTCATCCAGTCAATGATTCTAATTTAATTTTTTCTTGCTTCATAATGGTCCCTGTGGAAAAAGATAGAACTATATTTAGACATATCCATTTATTTTATTATTCAGAAACACAATTAGCCATGAAAAACAAATTGCCGTAAAATATATATATATCATGTACATAGTTTAAGTTACAGTGAAGGGTCTTCTATCATTTCTAGTTTTAAATTCTAATGTAAAATAAATGGGAAATGTTAAGAAAATGTAATTAAACGACAATTACTATGTTCCGGAATTTTGTATTTGATTTTCGAACAACCTTTAAAAGTGATTAAGACACTTTGATCAAACTAAGTCTTCATTTATTTCACCTGTTCTTAAACTATAAATTACAGCCCGGTTTGTTTGCTAACGCAACTACCTTAGATTGGTATCGTTTGTTGCGTGCAATATGTATGAGATTTTGTCCGTCCATTTTTTCAATTCGCGCCACTGTCCAGTCATATACCGGCCGCGGCACCTTAATTGGAAAGTCGTGTATTTCAGTCATTTCTACAGCGAAAACGTGAGCCTTGCCTTTTCAAATATTTATTTTAAACCAAACTTATTCAAAAAATATGTCATAATATTGAAAATATCTAAACTTGAAACTTGACTTGAATAATATGAATTGCTATCATAATATGATGCGTGAAATTTGTATGCGCTCATTTTTTCGATTCATGCAGTGTCCAGAGTCTGCGTACCTATTGCATTTTTAATATTGAGTATGATTTTGTATTAATGGCCAATAAAAACGATCTGAGCATAAGATGTGAATGACGATAATGTCTGTTTTTATTGTAGGTATGTTAAAATGCTCTTGAAGGTTTAATTGATGACTGGAAAAATCTAGACCAGTCCTGCCTACTGATTCGCTAATTAATGTCCATCGAGCTCATTTATCATTTATTTTTAATCCATTGAAGGTTTTCTACGAAAAATTATTTCAGTATCACTCAGTAAAGCAGCAATGTAGAACCATTCAATGTCAAAATATGAGCTCGGTGGCTATCATTTAGTGTTAGCGACTGTAGTACTGAAATCAACAGTGAGTTGAATAATGAGTACCAGCCATTAGGTACGTTGGCTACGTCAGATTGCAATCATATGTTGCGTGAAATATGTATGAGTTTTTGTCCGTCAATTTTTTTCGATTCACACCATTGTGCAGTGTCCGGGCGCCTTAATTGAAAAATGTTGCAACTCGCTACCGTATTTTTGATTTCGAGTGTGATTCTGTATTAATAGCCAATAAAAGCAATCTGGGTACAAGACGTGGAGCCATGAAAACTAATTTTAAGCATAAGACGTGCATGAAGATATTATCTGTTTTTATTGTATGCTGAAAAGCTCTTGAAGGTTCAATTAATGACTGGAATGATCTAGACAAAGTCGTCAATTTTAGCCTGTGCTAAAATCAATCTACTGGTCTCGAGAGTTGAATATTATGTACCAGCCATTAAGTTTCGCTACGGGAGATTGCAATCGTATGTTGCGTGAAATATGTATGAGATTTTTGTCCGTTCATTTTTTCGATTCACACCACTCTGTGCAATGTCCGGGCGCGGCGCCTTAATTGAAAAATGTTGCGAAACGCTACCGTATTTTTGATTTCGAGTGTGATTCTGTATTTATGGCCAATAAAAGCAATCTGGGTACAAGACGTAAATGAGGGATAAAAATTTGCTTTTATTGTTTACGAATTTATTGCTGTTAAACGCTTTAAAAAGCGCCTGAGAGTTTCGAATTAAGTTAAGATTGATTAATATAGGTTTATTTGAGGCCTGATTTTCAACTTTTTTTAACTTTTTTAGTATTGGACTGTAGTAATAAAATGATGTGATGTTTTGTATAGCGGTAGCTTATGGGGCTAGAATTCATTATTAAAGAGAATAATTAAAAAAAACAGCCAAGTGCGAATCAGACTCGCGCACTGAGGGTTCCGTAGTGCAGTCGTATTTTATCGACATTTTGTACGATGAATCAAAAACTACTTACCTACTAGATTTCGTTCAAACCAATTTTCGGTGGAAGTTTGCTCTTATTTTAGAAGTTACAGGGGGGGGCACACATTTTACCACTTTGGAAGTGTCTCTCGCGCAAACTATTTAGTTTAGAAAAAAATCATGTTAGAAACCTCAATATCATTTTTGAAGACCTATCTATCGATACCCCACACGTATGGGTTTGATGAAAAAAAAATTTTTGAGTTTCAGTTCTAAGTATGGGGAACCCCAAAATTTATTGTTCTATTTTTGTGTAAAAATCTTAATGCGGTTCACAGAATAACTACATCTACTAACCAACATTTCAACAGTATAGCTCTAATAGTTTCGGAAAAAAGTGGCTGTGACATACATCCAGACAGACAGACAGACATGACGAATCTATAAGGGTTCCGTTTTTTGTCATTCGGCTACGGAACCCTAAAAATCACAATTTTATTTATTTTTAACATGAACGTCACGCTATACGGAAGGCACACGGAAGGTGATGCCATACGTCAGTAGGCATCCGCTAAGAAAGGATTTTTGAAAATTTAACACCTAAGGGGGTGAAATAGGGGTTTAAAATTTAGTAGTCTACGCGGACAAAGTCACGAGCATAGGCTAGCTATATAAATAGGTAGGTACATAGAGCAACCAGAAGGTGTTAAAATCATATTAAACGTAAAAACTTGAACGAGGAGGCTCGGGTGATTCAGGCGTGATGGAGTGACTACCTCTAATCCCCAGCGACGTCTGAGTCCAATTAGACGTCAGGCATTCGTCTTCCCTCCCCGACCTCCCCTCACTGGCGTATAAATATGAGTGCGAATTTCTTTCTTTTAAATTTTGATACATGGACCGCTGTTTCAGCTATATTTGAGTTGATGCCGACATGAAAATATGTAAACATTCAAAATCCTTTGATTTTTTATCGTTTTGTATTTTATGTCTTTTTTCTTGTACCTTTAATTTGTATTTAAATTTATTATTAATTATCTAGTTAGTGTAAGTGGCACTGCCGTTCTAATAGGATGTAAAAAATAAATAATAAATAAATAAATAAATGAAAAGGTACTGTAACTTACTTAAAATGTTTTTATACGACTGCTCTAAAAAGGGTGTGCAATGTGCAATTGGGTATTTGACTCCAATTTTTTTATTACTTTATTATAAACTAGAATAAAAATAATGACGTAAACTGAAAAAACTAATTAAATCGATCAAATAACAAAAAAGTTATAAGCATTTAAATATTTCTGATTAGACAGATATAGCGATACAGCAGTTTGACGTCACACCTACTAATGCCATAGTAGCTTCGTGCGGTTTCATACACATTTTTGTTTTGCGAGAAAGGGATAGAAGACCCTCCCACTCCAAAATTAAAATGCCTGTAACTTTGTAAATCTTTGTTGGATTAAAATATTTTTTTCAGTGTACGTCATTATTTTTATCCTAGTTTATAATAAAGTAATAATATTTATCAAATTCAAAAGTAGGCAAATACCCAATTAGAGCCTCAATAGCTCAACGGGTAAAGGAGTGGACTGAAAACCGAAAGGTCGACGGTTCAAACCCCGCCCGTTGCACTATTGTCGTACCTACTCCTAGCACAAGCTTGACGCTTAGTTGGAGAGGAAAGGGGAATTAGTCATTTAACATGGCTAATATTCTTTAAAAAAAATGTATTCATCACTAATTTTTTTTCTACCATCTTGCCCTATATACTAACTGGTTATTATTACAGTAACTTTACCAGGTTACCAGGCCATGGCCGCCACGCTGGCCATGTTTGGAATGGCATACTTCATATACCATTGAGAACATTATGGAGAACTCTCAGGCATGCAGGTTTCCTAACGATGTTTTCCTTCACCGTTAAAGGAAGTGTGGTACACTGGGTACCTATATATTTTAATTGCTTTAATTAAACACAGAATTCCGGAAAGTGCGTGCCCGGGATCGATTCCCTGACCTTCCAATTTAAAGTAGGCTATGACAGCTGTTATTGTAATCCATCGACGTCCAAGACGTCGCGTCGGGCGAGTTTCCATCCTTATGTCGTTGACATTCCATCTACACGCACGAAACGTTTTGCGTCATCATTCCTCATACGTATGGCTAAGGTTTGGTTGGTAAATACTCTTCCGCGATATGTGTTTCCTACCAATTACAACCCGGGTATCTTTAAAACAAGAGTGAATAGGCATCTTCTAGGTAAACGCGTCCCATCTTAGGCCACATCATCACTTCCCATCAGGTGTGATTGTGGTCAAGCGTATACCTATAATGAATAAAAAAAAAAAAAATCGATATAAATGCAAGATACTATGGTCAAGTGAACAAAAATTTTTACGGTTTAGGAACCAAATAAATCAGCGCCACCTCTTAGATAGGTACTAATGAACGACCCGTTTGATATCCAGACGTCACTGAGGTTGCATTGGTGCTAAAGCACCACTAAGTCGGTCCCATTTCGTTTGTTTAATAACCCTGTCTATACCAAGTAATATGTAAGTCAATGTTGTAATCCAAAAATGGAACTCCAAAATTAAAATATGATTTTCCAAATTCATTTTGAGTGGGCGAATCCAAAGCAAGGGTAAAAGGGATTCGGCCCATAGGGATAATATCATAAAGGGGACCCTCCAGACGCTTAAACCCTTTCAGAGTTAATTTGTTTGTTAATTCGTCTGCGCGTTTAACTCATTGTTATTGCATTTCCCTTAACTTAATTATTTTTTCTCTTTTCTTTGACTTACTGCCTAGTTTCTAAGTTCTACTTGATAATTTTAATGCCTCTTGACTTGTATTAAAGGTGAAATAACCGTGGCAGTCTAGTGGTTGGTGGCGTTCGCCTCATATTCGGTAGGTCGGGGATTCGATCTCGGGTACGCACCTCTAACTTTTCGGAGCTATGTGCGTTTTGAGTAATTAAATATCACGTCTTGCTTTCGGTGAAGGAAAACATCGTGAAGAAATCTGCATGTCTGAGAGTTCTCCATAATGTTCTCAAAGATGTGTGAAGACTGCCAATCCTTAATTGGCCAGCGTCGCGGACTATAAAAAATAAAATTACATTGATTTTAGACATAATTATTTTTAGACCCAAAGGAATAATATTATAAAGGGTCCTCCCTCCATGCGCTTAGACCATTTCAGAGTTAATTTTAATTTGTTTGTTAATTCGTCTGCGCGGTTATCTCATTGTTGTTGCATTTCCCTTAACTTAATTATTTTTCACTTTTTTTGGCTTATCTAAATATCCTAAGTATTTCCTTCCCGGGGTGTAAGCTAACTCTGTACCAAATTTCATCAAAATCAGTTAAACTGTTGGGCCGTGAAAAGCTAGCAGACAGACAGACAGACACACTTTCACATTTGTAATATTAGTATGGATTAATATGGATAGTTGAGAGAGAAAATTAACTAATTTTTTTTTTGTCTTATGATTATGAAATATATAACTAAATGCTTCGGGATAAAAGCTTCTATGCGCTATAATGTAAGACTCCCTGCACATTGCCTCACTCAGTGTTATTACAAGCTAACTTTCATCTAATAAACCTACATTACCTATAAAAGGGGCTCGGTGTATGTTACACAAACCGCGCGTGCATGAATCATACGCCCTAAACGGATTATGGCCCAGCAAACCTTGTTAGGGCACCCTTCTCACCGATGTATAGAGCTTTTGTGTATTGTTCAGCTACTTACACGATGTTTTCTTTTCTGAACTTTACGAGATACATATCTTTCAGCGCACTAACTCGGAAAGGCCCTTTTTGTCGTTCGAAATCTGCCTGGAAAAGTCCATTTTAACCGATGGCGTGGAAAAGTCATTCGAAAAAAGTGACGAACCTGAGGATGGCGTACCTTAGATAATGCACTAAATAATGTTATTTCTATTAAAAATACCATCTATTTTAATTCAGAACGCACCCGAAAAAAACTTTTTCAAAATTTTCTTGTAGGTACCTATAGTTAATAGTGTATACCTACGTCATATTATACAAGTTCGATCGTGCATGGAGTACTGCAGCCATTTATGGGATGGCTCTGCCAAGTATCAGCTTGATGCAATGGATTCGATCGACAGAATCGAATTTATGTAGGTATCATACATAATATGTATTGTTATACATAAATTGTATTATACATAAATTGTATTCTCTGATTATATTATAATCCGGTAAAATTCAAATGTATGGCAGCCCTAGCTGTAAAATGTACATATTATTTTGCGGTCACGTAAAGCAGCCATTAAGCTTAGCTCGACCAATAAGAGCTCGCGTTTCGAATCAATTCTATTTTTGAAAATACTGAAATGAAATAACTCGTTGTAATGTGATTGGATATTATTATGAATTTTACGACCGAGTAGAATTAGGTAACTACGTACTACGGGAATAGGGTAATGTGGCTAATTTTGTTCTACACAATCTCTTAAATAAAATGACAAGCCTTTTATTGCTGTCTTTTTTACAATGCTCCCTGCGGAAAAGGTAGGTAGGTAAGTCATCATCATGATCAACCCATCACCGGCTCACTACAGAGCACGGGTCTCCTCTTATAGTGGGAAGGGTTTTGGACGTAGTCTACCACGCTGGCCATGTGCGGATTGGTAGACTTCACACATCTTTGAGAACATTATATGGAGAACTCTCAGGCATGCAGGTTTCCTCACGGTGTTTTCCTTCACCGTTAAAGCAAATGATATTTAATTATTAAAAAACCGGCCAAGTGCGAGTCAGGCTCGCGCAATGAGGGTTCTGTACTACAGTCGTATTTTTTCGACATTTTGCACGATAATTCCAAAACAATGATGCATAAAAATAAATAAAAATCTGTTTTAGAATGTACAGGTGAAGACCTTTCATATGATACCCCACTTGATATAGTCACCCACTTGGAAAGTTGAAAAATTGACAGACAGTCAGACAACAAAGTGATCCTATAAGGGTTCCGTTTTACGCACATAGCTCCGAAAAGTTAGAGGTGCGTGCCCGGGATCGAACCCCCGACCTGAAGGCCGACGTCCTACCGACTAGGCTATCATAGCTTTTTTAGTAGGTCAGTACGTAGCAATAAACTTCTTCTTAGCGCTTGCATTGTACCACCTGGTTTGCGACAAGTCGAGATGACAATCGGGGTGGGAACGCCCCGCACACCCGCTGATTTTTCAGGACCTATTGGTAATTTGACACGATGGCTGTTTTCCTCTTTTTGATCAGATTTGCAACTAGCGTGGCCCCCTCAGTCCCTCTCGCTCAAGCAGATTTTCTTACTTGTGAAAAATCATTCCTTCTACACTTCACGTTGTTTGTCAAATACTCACGTACAAATACATTTTTACAAACAAAAAAAAGTGGCCACGGTGATAAGGACAAAACATAATCATTTTGTCACGTTCTAACAAGAGCTTAAATGCATTTAGCTATCTAGCTCTAACAGTAAGTGTCACAGGGCTACTTGTAACAGTCCTTATTCTGAGTATTTGATATTACTTTGATTGGTCTAGTAGGTACTACTATAAGTCAATGGTCTAGTTTTATGACAAGACGCATAAAGTGTTTTCGTACTTAATCCAATAAAATCCCCATAAAAATCTAGAAAAACTCGAAATTTTTATGAAGATGTATTTTTATTGTTTTTATTAGGGTTCCGTACCTCAAAAAGAAAAAGGAACCCTTATAGGATCACTTTGTTCTCTGTCATACAGACTTATGTCGTGTCCGTCAAGAAAATCTATAGAATACTTCCCGTTGACCTAGAATCCTAAAATTTGGCAGGTGGGTAGGTCCTACGGCACAAGTAAAAGAAAACCGTGAATTCTTGATTAATCATTAAAAAAAATAAGTTCACAAAAATATTGATTTACTAAAAGTGTGTCTGTCTGTCCGTCCGTCTGTCTGTCTGTCTGTCTGTCTGCTAGCCTTTCACCCACCCGTTCAACCGAGTTTGACAAAATTTGGTACAGCGAAAGCTTGCATCCCGGGAAAGAACATAGGCTACTTTTTATACCGCAAAAGAAAAGAGTACGGCCACGCGGACAAAGTCGCGGGCATCATCTAGTCACATATAATATTATATGGCGCTCTTGCAGTGTTGAACATAAAAATGTTAAAATACGGTGGTACGGAACCCTTTGTGTGCGTCGAGTCCGACTCGTATTTGACCGGCTTTTTTTATAATTTCAAATAAGTTTATTAAGTGCCTCTTCTAGTCGTATAGATTATATTCAAATGTTTTTTATCAAATTTTATTCTCTAAATTAATTAGCAGCCACATGAAATTTATCACAAAATTTTAAAAATTCAAATTCTAAACTCGCAATACTTAACTAAATTGATATCAATAATATTATGTATTTTATATACCTACATACATAATAATATAATAAATATATTTTTGAAAACTTTTCGTACATTTCCATAAATGACAGCTATGTTGTTTTGATCACTACAGCATAAATTCTTTGCACTACAGTCATTTATGACGTGTAAAAATCTCCTCACGCGCCATTTTTAATTTATGTGTCAAATTTCATGTTATAAGTACGAATTCAGTCCTTATTTTAAAGGTGAGTCGTACTTTTGACATAACAGTTGACCCATAGAGTGGATAGAGACCCATAATGGCGCGTGAGGAGTCATTTTGTACGGACTATATATTTATTCAAAAACTAGACGTTTTTGAAACAAGTTTGCAGATTTCGACAACGTTGATAGAACATCGAATATCAAAACACTAGCCGTCTTAAAACCACAAAAAAATTAAATAAGTTAAACTTATGGCTAAATTGAACTTTTGACAGTTTTTGTATGGAAAAATTTACAAATTTAAAATAAACACGCGTTCAATGCTTGTTTTTTACTGAATGTAATTGCTCTGAAAGTATTTTTTTAGTAGATACTATTCATTTTTGTTTTGCGATATTTGCTCTTAAGACAATGGCGCTTAATGAACGAATGGAACCCCCAAAACTCCTGATTTTTTTCTATTGTGTAAGCTTTGTCCAATCTTGTTTTCCTTGGATAATATTCTAGAGGATATAATAAAAAGTATTATGTATAAATTAAAAAAAAACCTATCGGAAAAAATGGAGAACGCCCCGTTAAAACATGTGAGTTTAGGTCCATTTTATTTTAACGTTATGACGTTTCGATATACTCAAAAGCGATCAACGTTGTCGAGGTTTGTGATGTATAAACTTGTATTAAACCTAGTGTATTCGCCGTAATAGAACGATTTGCATTAAATGGCCCGTGAGATGAGATCATGTCGATATTAACTAGGATATTGCTTTCAATGCCAATTGGAGCCTAAGTACTATTTTGCATTCAGTCTGTGGTATCTACCACTTACATTTGACCGTTTAGTGATCGTAATATATGAGTATTCGATCATTTTATATAATTTACTAGATGATGCCCGCGATTTCTTCGGCTTGCATTAAGGTTATTATTTATATTTATGATACATGTCCGTGTTTGAGTGATAGGAATTAATAATATTATGTGTACCTTTTAACTTCATTGGTCTAGTAGATTTGGTGCAAGTTGGTTGTGACAGACAGACACACGAGTGATCCTATAAGTGTACTGTTTTTTCAGTTTGACGTAAGGAACCGTAAAAATATAAACCAATTTGACGAAATTAGCAATCACATGGAATTATTTAAATTTCAGTCGAACAACTTTATCGTAGAATAGCTTCTGAGCTATTACAGAAATTACATCCAAGACTTAAAGGCACATTTAAATCTTATCTTAGTAATTGAAATCACGACTTAATCGACTTGAATAACGTACGAGAATTACTGGAATGCCATGTATAAATAAAAAACTCATTAAAACATCGCATTAAGTATGAATTGGTATTGTTATAGGTACTCGGTCGGTGTAATCAAATATGTAGGTATTTTAATTTTTCATCTCTGTATACTTCCATCACTATGATCATCATCACCAACAACCGATGGATGTCCACTACTGGACATAAGTCTCTTGATTTACTTATTTATTCTTAGACTTTATTTATTTATTCTTTATTTTTCGTTTCACATGTATTCACTTACAAGAATAACATGAGATACATATGAGACAGGAAGGTTATATCAAAATATAGGTAGATACATTATAATTATTAGATAATTCACTTAGGTATGTAATATTTACAATACTTATTCATAAATTAAAATATCAGACTTATGAAAAAGAAACAGCAGTAGATCTGAATGTTTAAAATTACATTGTTGACTTGCTAATATTGATTCATTAACAATAAATATCACAATCATGTCATAATAAGTAGGTGCATTGTTAATTTTCTAATATTAATTTCTCAATATTAAGAATTTAAATTTCATAATCGCGCCACGGCGTGGCGTGGCGTGTGCCGTGTGAATTTAAATAAAAATCTAAATCCACACAAATCATCCATTAAAGAGATAGCTTGCATCCCGGGGATGGAAATAGGCTACTTTTTAACTTTTTTTAAATAAAGTGTTCCTACGGTACTTAGAAACCTTAATTCATATGAATGAAGTCGCAGGCATTTTCTAGTATTATAAATTATAAGCTATTATTTAGGACCAGTTTTCTACACGTAGAAACATCCACTTTAGCATATATTTCACATCAAAGCCTTTTCAATAAAGTGCAAATTAATTAGGAAGTTATTTCAACTCTTGATGGACAATAAAACTGTACAACTTTAGGTATTATTTCATATATTATTTATTTAAAAATAACTATCTTGTATAATTAAATGAAATACCTACCTATCTAGCTACCTGTACACTACCTACTCATCTTCAACTTCTTTTAATTCTATTCACAACCAAGTTTCTTAGGTTGGGCATGTTTTTAAAAAAAATACTAGATGATACTTGCGACTTTGTCCCATGGATTTTTTAAATCTCATGGGAACTATTTGATTTTCTGGGATTAAAGTATATCCATTTCCAGGATGCAAACTATCTCTGTAAGTAACAAATAGGTAGATGATGCCCGCAAATTCATCTACGTACGAGTACTTATATTTTAAAAATCCTGTGGGAACTCTTTGATTTTTAGGGACAAAACACAAACATATTAACTACGTATCTTTTGTCAAAATCAGTTAAGCAGATGGGCCGTGAAAAGCTAGCAGATAGACAGACACACTATTGCATTTATAATAATAGTAGGTAGGTATATTTGATAAAAACAATAATTTTAAAATAAACATATTCAATTACCTGCCACATTGAAATTTCTAAAATATTTTTCCAGCATCCTTCCCCATCACGAGGCGGATCGGACACCCCTACCAGAACAGAACACCTCCAAAGCGCAAGAAACCCAGAACCTCCTTCACCAGGATGCAGATAGCTGAGCTGGAGAAGCGGTTCCATAAACAGAAGTACCTTGCGTCGGCTGAGAGAGCGTCGCTGGCGAAAACGCTTAAAATGACTGACGCGCAAGTCAAGACCTGGTTTCAGAACAGAAGAACGAAATGGAGGTATGTTCCCATCACTATTATATCCCCCTCTATCAGAACACTATATTATATAACCCTACATACTATGTTAAAAACTCATGTTATGCCTCCAAAGCGCAAGCAACCCAGAAACTCCTTCACTATAATTCAAATCACAAAATATAACATACACAGTTAAATTAGCGGGCGTCATCTAAGAAGGCTGCATTACTTACTAAAGAAAACGTACTTAAAGGTGTTTAAAGTTACGTCTGTGGTTACGTTTCGATTTCGACTAAAATTTGACTCTCTATAAAAGCTTTTCAACGTTTAAGTAAAGAACACTGTCTGAATGCTCATGTTCGTCCATAGGTACCATTTAGAGCCAGTGCTCCAAGTAAAAACTTCGCGAAATAATAGTCGATTGTACTGAATTTTATACATTTAATCAAAGAGCTTTAGGTCCATTTAACTTTAACGTTATTGTATTTCGACGTTCGAATTTCATCAACTTTGGTGATATTATACTTACCTATGTAAAATCTCATACTAAACCCATGGCTTAAGTAACTGGAAAAATACGTTGGATAACAAAATGTAGTTTTTTTCCAATTATTATTGATATATTTATACATTTTACACATCTGCATAATTAATAATGTCGGCTATAAAATACTTTTCAAGATAATCAATACTTTATTCGTTTTAGAATAATTGAGATAAAGTGCTCTTAAGTTAGGACCAGTTACAAAGAATTCTCGCCAGTAAAAATGGTAATTTTATTTCAGGTTTTAATAATTTTAGATTAAACAAATATTATCATAATCGAAATGACATTCTAGGTTTTATCTATATCTCAAAAAATGAGCCAGCCCTAATGAAACTATTAACCGCGGTGAAATGTGTCGTACAATGTTTTTAGCACTAGACTTCATAGCCCCAGGGTTTCCACGGAACAAAAATGTAACTCGCACAAGATCTTTTCCCAGATCGTAGCTCCTTCGAGATTATCAACTTCTTCACGATGTTGCGCCATTTTTCCCTGTTGGAGGCCGTACGGAAGGCATTGCAGAAGGGTGTGTCGGCCGCTTCTCGTATCTGGTCGGACGGGGTCTCTTTCCTCCGATCTTGCTACTGACCAACAGTTTCTATATGCCACTCGCGTTTTCCCTAGCAATGTTACCGATGTAACCGCCGCAGATAGATGTTGAAATTTGGTACAGAGATAGTTTGCATCCCGGGGAAGGACATAGGCTACTTTTATCCCGGAAAATCAAAGAGTTCCCACGGGATTTTTAACAACCTAAACTTTAAAATCGAGATGTTGGTCCTATGCTCCGTCCAAGAAATGTTGGGCATCCGTTAGCCAGTGTGTTGTGTGTAGTCCGTGTTATCCCACCAGATGTCCATGGTCGAATGCAAATGTTACCAATTAAAAAAACGTTTACCTAGTCAAAAAAAAACATTACATCATGCGGAATAATATTGATTTTATATCTCTTAAACAGTCATTAACATAATATAATTTATTTATATTTAGATAAGAATCTTTATCTAAATAGATAACATTAAGAGATTAGAGAATAGATAACGGTTCATTTTACACCATTAAATTTAATGTATTTTTGCATAATTTCACAAAAATAGAAATCGTATTAAAAATTAACACGATTGATGATTATAATATTGTGGAAGGTTTATAATGCATAATAAATAATCGCAGAGACTTATTATTTATTCAGAAAAAAATATCTACTGATTTTAGAGTCCCGTACCTTAAAATGAAAAAAAAACCCTTATAGGATCACTTCGTATTCGATTCCGTAAAAATACGAATCGAATGAGTACGTATTTGTATGACGGCCACTTCGAAGAATCACGGATACGAACCGAATACGGATGAGTGCACAAAGGCCCTAAGGGGGTAAAATAAGGGTTTAAAATTTGTGTAGTCCACGCGGACGAAGTCATAGGCATAAGCTAGTAATACTATACGATCAATCTATCCTTGTTTTAACGGTAACAAAATGCACCGTGAACAAGGGGCCTTATAGGGGCCTACAACAACAGGTACTTAATAAGGAACAACAACAGGCACTTAATAAAGAACAACAAAACCAGAAGCGATAAGCAGCCATTAACACTACTCCTTAATGCAAAGAGACGTGTGATAAATCGATTGTTAATAATAGGCTCTTTTTATGATGGATTCCTGAATTTAGAATGAGGTTTTCTGTAGGTCATAACTTGTACAAGCCGTTGGTTTTCAGAAACATTACCGTGTCCTTAGCATATTGAATTATTATGTAAAGGCTTGGTATGAGACTTTACATCACAATTACGTTGATAGAATTCGAGTGTCGAAACGGTCGATACTATTACTTATTAAATTATTAATTTGGCCGTTAGTCAATGCTTTTAATGGTAGGTAGAATAGATAACGGATGCTAATATAAACTTTTAGTTGTCTTTGGATATCCGTCCTATCCTATGGTCTTTCTTTCAACGTGATAACCACATTTTTCGTGCTAAGGGGCTGTAATAATATTAGCTGTGGATCCATTCTTATGCACCACCATAGTCCTCACCACAGTTCTTACAATCCCCACACTATCTGATGCATCACATACCGAAGCCGGTGGCGCCGCGCGTATCGCCCGTTATCTGCGCTCAGCACAAACAGCGCTTGTCCATTAGGTAATCAGGATGCCACCAACGCTTATTGTCTCACAGGGATTTGGAATTTTGTATTGCCCTTTTCGAGGCTAGCTTTTACAACTATTGTTTTTTTCATTTGTATTATACAAAAATAGCTTAAGCCCGCGGCTTCGTTCGCGTGGATTACACAAATTTCAAACCTCTATTTTATCTCTTTAGGGGTTGAACGGTCAAAAATCCTTTCTTAACGGATATCTACGTCATAATAGCTATCTATCTACATGCCAAATTTTAGCCCGATCTGTCCAGTAGGTAGTTTGTGTTGTTTGTTAATAGATCAGTCAGTCAGTCAGACAACTTTTTCATTTAAATAAATAATTATAATATTAGTTATTTAAGGACTTATACCTAACGGTTAGGTATGATTAAACGGCAAAGCGCCAAAGTTATGTTGAATCTTTACTATACTATGGTCACTCAGCTTCCAAAGCAGTAAATGAGTAAAAGTAAAAATCGGTCAAGTACAAGTAGGACTCGCACACGAAGGGTTCCGTACCATCGTACAAAATACCTATAACACTTTTAAAAAAAAATTAAATTTCATGCCAGCCATTTCGAATTTTTTATTTTTTGTTGTTAAAGCAGCAGTAGAAAAACACATATCTACCTTCCTATTATGGTTAACGAGATACAGCTTGTTGACAGACATACAGACGGACTGATACAGACGTTGCTTAGCGGCTTTGTGATAGTTCTAATAAGTTTAAACTTTAAGTGATCTTGTAAAGTGGTGATGATAAAAATAATATAATACCCGGATGAGTTTATTGTGGCTCTTCTCAGACCTGGGCGCGTTTGGAATCCTCATAGCTTTAGTTTTTAAGTTCGCGTAAAAATTATCACCACTATATCTTAGGTATCATCTTACAAATGCAACAACTGACTTTCAAAAAATGTAATTTATTACCTATTTTGAATAAACCATTTGATTTGACGGGCAGTGGAGGCTTAGGGTCCCGTTGGCATCCTTCGGGTACGGAACCCTAAAAATCGATCACATTTTACAAATGTTTTTGACCGTGATGTCGAACTCGAAACTACTTGGTACAAAAATGTTAAACAAATTGATAACATTCTAATTAGATATTTTATTGTATCTTTATGCTAGGCTGAACACGAAATTACTTTTAAACCGGAACGCATCGTAACTACTTTGATCAGACATTCTGTTAACAAAATGTTTAACATTTTATGATTTGGATGTTAACCCTTTTAATGTTAACTTAAACATTGATTGATTTTTGTAGTTATCCACTCTATTTGTTAGTAAGTATGGTACATATACCTACAATAATGTTAAAATAGGTCCTAAGTACAACTAAAAATGTAAAATTTTAGCAACATACTTTAGATATATTTAATACTAGATGATGCCCGCGACTTCGTCCACGTGGATTTAGGTTTTTGAAAATCCCGTGGGAAATCTTTAATTTTCCATGATAAAAGGTAGCCTATGTCCTTCCCCGCGATGCAAGCTATCTCTGTACCAAATTTTGTCAAAATCGGTTGAACGGATGGGCCGTGAAAGGCTAGCAGACAGACAGACAGACACACACTTTCGCATTTATGATATTAGTATGGATGGAAGCATGAACGACCTCGTTGGTCTAATAAATAACGAGGTCCTTGGTTGGATTACCGAGTTGGGCCAAAAATAGTTAATTATGGGTGGGGTGTTTCTGTTAAGAATTTTTAATACAGCCCGTAGTTAAGAAGTTGGCGGTGTTTTACCCCCGTGCCTCGGAAAACCCCTGATCTCTTTCCGGGCGTGTCGGATGTCTAACCCATCGGGCTGAGATTGAGGGAGTCTATTCCCGCAATCTGTGTTTGCACACACACTCTTGTGCACTATAAAACATCTCGCGCGCAGTTAGCTAATCTCTATGGAGATTAGTCGCCGTGGCCGACCTTCTTACTAATGAAAACACCATAATAATATTATCATAATAGGTCCTCATCATCTTTACGAAATTAAAAGCTTATAATCATTAAAGACATGGTCAGAGACAACGCGTGTCGACAGCGTAGATCATACTGTTGTAATACAAGAAATTATCACTTCACTAGCCATATTATACTCGGTAGGAAAGGCATTCTGGACCTGTGATAGATATGCATTTGACGATTCAAAAGTACTTGTAAAAGTTTAATTGAATAAAAAATATGTTGATTTGATTGATTGATATAAATGCGAAAGTGTGTTTGTTTGTTGGTTTATTGGTTTGTCCTTCAATCACATCGTAACGGAGCAACGGATCGACGTGATTTTTTGCACGGGTATACCTGTTGACAGTTAACACCTAAAACCGTCTAACACTGAATGATAGACACCGAGCTCATTTGACATTGGTTGGTTCTACGTTGCGTCTTCATTCAGTGATATAAAAATATATTTCGTATTAAACCTTCAATGGGTTAAAAATAAATCCATGATATGATATGATCTCGGTGGCTATCATTCAATATTTTGTGGTGTTAGGCACTGAGTTAGCGAATCAGTAGCCTGGAGAGTGAAAAGTTCGCGAAATGACCCCATAAACAGTTTTGGATCCCACTCTATAATCCTGGTGCTGTAGGGCTACTGCCCGCCTATATTATGCGGGTTCTGGACTTCATGATGGAACTGCAAACCACAACAACCTTGATGATGCATAGCACAGCAGTCCTAAACGTTCAGTATGCCAATCATGCATTTATTACGCGTTCAGCTGCCGCCGCGCGTTTTGTTTTACCAAGCCTTAATGAGGCTACCTGTTTTATATTCAAGAACCTTTGATATTCTAAACAGCATTCAATCATTGTCTTATTATTAAGTAGACTGTTTATTCCAAATGTCACAGCATAGGGGGAGTCCGGGAGAGTATACCCGCCTTCCACTAAAATGCTCATAAATCTTTATATACTTAAAAATCGCTATTTTCTATAAATTGTATCTTAAGCTGCACTATTTAGCTATATTTTCTCTTAATAAAGTTTGATACATCATTAATAGTTTATGAGTAATTAACGATTTCTACCAAAGTGACATTTGGCTAATATCTCCCACCTGGGTGGGAGACTTGACCCCCCAAGTGGGGAGCTTTTACCCGGGTACAAAAACAGGCAAAATAATCATTACAAATTAAAATTCTATAAAAAAAATTAATCATAAAAATTTGACACATATTATTTTGTAGTAAATGAGAATTCCTTTATCAATTGGAGCAATTAATATAAATAAACTGCTCCTCATCATGTCTTTATCATATTTGGACAGTCCAACGGATTTCATGGTCATAAGTCTCATGTCCATAACTTTCTCTTCTCCACAGCTGAAACAAAACCGATTATCAATTTCATCTCCTACTTCATCCCATGGACTATCATAGCTACTCATACTTGGGTTCTTCGTCAGGGTCAGTCTAACCGTCACTTGACTGTAAAACTTGTCTTTTTCAATGGTCTATTTCTCTTTGCTTTACTTTTTTGTTTTTAAGTAATTTTAATTTTCTCATTTTTTGGTGCATAATCATCCTATATCATCATCTAGGTCTAGTTTTTCTGGCGTTTTTATTTAAATTTTTTGGGCTGTTTACCACGACGAAGGAGCAGCCTTTGGAATTGATAGAATCATTTGTGGTACAACTATTTTTGGTCTATTTCGTAAATCAGAATCTACCGTTGTCACATCCAGATTTTGAGATGTAGAAGCTACCTCTTCTGATTGTCTTAATATTGAAATTGGTTGCTCAGATTTTTTCCTCAGTCAAAATTGATGGTGAATTGGCTCTAGACGCCGCAGATTAATTCATGAATACTAATGCTGATGTTGAAGGCTCTGACTGACGTTGTACAGTAGATGATGAAGGTAATGAAGGAAGGCAGGACGATAGTGGTTACATCTGGAGGTAATACAAAAATATTATTGCCGGAGAAACAACGGGCGAGATTACCCGGGGTAAAGTCTCCTCCCGACGCCAGGGTAATGTCTCCCACCCCACACAAATCTGTCAGTTATTACATTTTTATAAAAAACTATGACACTTAAGTAAAAGCTGTCTGCCGTAAATGTTACTAGGATAATTACACTTACGATGTATATAAATTATATACTGGAATCTATTCACAGTAAGAAACAGAAATCAAATATCGAAAATTTAAAAAATTTACTTACCGGCACGAAAATGTTTAGTTACTTCTCACTCCTAAACCAAACTGCCGATCGTAACGGTATCTCGTGAGCGAGGTGGGAGGCGCCTATGGAGTCTAAGAAGTGTGGCAAAGTCGCAATATCTAGTTCCACAAAGATTCTATGAGCAGTGGCTAATGTCTCCTACCTGCTAAACTCTCCCGGACTCCCCCTATAGATTAGCCGACTCAAATGAATTGGTGGTTGGTCTATGACAAATGACCTTACCTTATCTCGTACTAGCAGCCTCCTTTGACTTTGTCTGAGAGTCATCATCCTCACCATCATCATCACCATCATCATCATTTTTGATCCGAACCGCTAAAATTTGGAACACCCTTCCAGTATTAGTTTTCCCCTCCAATTATAATATGGGTACCTTCAAGTCAAGAGTGAATAGGCATCTTCTAGCAAGCGCGCTCCATCTTAGGCTGCATCATCACTTGCCACCAGGTCTGATTGCAGCCAAGCGCTAGTCTATAAATAAAAAATCATGATCAACCCTTTGCTGGTCCACTACAGAGCACGGTTCTCCTATCAGAATGTTTAGGCCAAAGTCTGCCATGCTGCTGGCCTTATGCGGATTGGCAGACTTCACACACCTTAGAGAACATGGAGAACTCTCAGGCATGCAGGTTTCCTCACGCTGTTTTCCAACACCGTTAAAGCAAGTGATATATTTAATTTCTTCAAACGCACATAACTTTGAAAAGTTAGAGGTGCTTGGCCGGAATCGAACCCCTGATCTCCCGAAACGAAGACCGATGTCTTATCCACTAAGCCATCAGTGCTTTTTAATTTTATAACATTTTTGGTAAAAACATACTTTCTTACCAGCTATAATATATCTTGTAGATCCAATGATATATCATATAGGTATCACTACCCATATTATAAATGCGAAAGTGTGTTTGTTTGTTGGTCTGTTGGTCTTTTGGTTTGTCCTTCAATCACGTCGCAACGCAGCAACGAATCGTCGTGATATTTTGCATCGGTATCGTTAAAGACCTGGAGAGTAACATAGGCTACTTTTTATCCCGGGAAATCAAGGAGTTCCCACACGATTTTTAAAAACCAAAATTCACGCGAACGAAGTCGCGGGCATCAGCTAGTGTATGATAAAGGTATATTCTTGTATCATATCGAAATCTCATTTATAATGCCCTTAGAACAATGTGACATTATATCGCATGAATGTAGTTATACTTCACCGCTGGCAACGAGTAATGAATACAATTTCTGATAAGATTCTTATGGGCCCTGTTCACAATGAACCAATGCATTCGGCGAGTATCGGTCAATGTGTAAACGCTGTCTGGTGTCTACGACAAATATTAGCATGACTAGATTATGCCCATGACTTCATCAGCGTGGATTTAGGTATTTTTTAAATCCCGTTAGCACTTTTTGTTTTCCGGGAGAAAAGTATCTAGCCTATGTCTGACACCTAGATGCTAGCTATCTTAGTATCAAATTTTGTTAAAATCGGGGATCGGTGTAGAAAAATGACAGACAGACAGGCAGACACGCTTTCGCATTTTAAATGTTAGTATGGATGTTGCAACTTGCAATTAAACTTATAGCTCAACAAACTATGCCCGTGTGGAATGGTGCTAAGAATAATATTGGCTGCATTTCCGCGCTGAATCATTTTTGGGCAAATATCAGCCTGGCTGATCAGCTCTTCTGTCTCTAGATGAGTCAATTAAACGCGTTGTTAAAATGTCTGTAATGATTTTTTAGAACTAATACCCATAGCTCGTGGATCTTCACGCTAAACGGAACAAAAATATAACTTTTGATGGGAGTGGTATTCAAGCATCGTTTTTTTATCAAAACCCATAAAAGTCAGCTCTGGCCGCACGCAGAAAATGTACATTCTACCCCAAGTGGCGCTGTACTTTGTTTGCTAAGTTTATTGGCCAAATATTAGGCCAATGTGTACAGTAGGCGGCAAGAAATATGTACATCGACCTTTAGAAAGAGGTTTCGGTAGTGTGATCTCTGTCACTCATACCTATGTTATCGCACTTGTATTTTACCGCCTTTGAAACGGACGTCACGTGATCTGTTGCGTCGACATCTTGAGTCGACTGTATAAATACGGGTGGTTGGTGGTTTTTAAGTTAGTCTCGTTCTAACTCGAGACTCGAATGACTATTAAATGCTTTTTGTGTTTAGGTCGCCATTTTTGATTGAGTGGTTGCAATAGCATTTATCCCTAATCAAGTTAATATTGCAGTAGATTATTATAAAAGGTAAAACTCTCGATAAGCCTGTGCGCGTCGTGACTTATATTTAAATTCACTTCTGGTATGTTTATACCTATCTCTTTCTAAAGGTCGATGTACAATATTTCCTGCCGGGTATAGTACAAAGCTTTTTGCATAAAGATTTTGGTGACTTGGTCAAACGCAAAACTGTCACCGATAAACACAGAAGCGAAATCGCAAACGTGGCATCCGTCTATTTACATAAATATAATATATCCCCAAGCATCAAGCAGGCGGTAACACGAGGGTAGCAAGGGATATCAATTATTTACGAGTAACACAACTCGGCAGTTTCGGATGATCAATTATTTACCGCGGTAGAAAAGAACCTACGCCTTTTTACATGCATTGTTCGCAGGCTTTATTGCCCGTTGCCGTTACGTACAATGCCGGTTTGAGGTTATTTTATGTGTCTACGTGAGCGTCTGGTGTAACAACTTCTTTTTATAATGGTTGTTTTGAATTCATGTCTATAAACTGACTTGTATCAGTATACCTACCTAGTATGAACTAGAGTAACCAACATAGCTCAACTTGCGAAGCTGAAGTGGCAATGGGGAAGGTACATAGTTCCTAAAACCGATAGACGTTGGGGTCCCAAGGTGCTGGAATGGCGACCTCGCAACGGAAGACTCAGTGTTGAGAGACGCGCCCACTAGGGGACGGATCGGACGATTCTTACTGTAATTGTGGATATTTTTAATAGGTGAAAGAAAAGTCGTAATAAAAAATAAAACATTTTTAAAAAGTAATTTAAGTTTTGACCGACGCGCGACGCCACAAGAGAGGGCCCGTTCACGGGCAATCTCCTTTCAACCGCTAAGGTAAAATAGGGGTTTGAAATTTGTGTAGTCCACGCCGAAGAAGTCGCAGACATAAGTCAAAGTCAAAGTCAAATGATTTATTCAAAATAGGTAATAAATTACTCGTATTGATGGTCTGGTAAGTAAGGTGTTACATTTGTAAGATATAGTGGTGATAATTATTACGCAAACTTAAAACTAAAGCTACGAGGGTTCCAAACGCGCCCAGGTCTGAGAAGAGCCCACAACAAACTCAGCCGGGTATTCTTTTTATTATCACCACTTTACAAAATTATTGAAACTTATTAGAACTATCACAAAGTCGTTAAGCAACTCATTCCCAAGCTTGCTTATCATTTAAATAATCCTTTACATTGTAATAGGATTTTTCAATTAGTTTACCTACGTTTTATGAAAACTTTGAACTTGTTGAGAGACATCTCCAATATGTCTTTTGGAAGCTTATTAAAGCTAGTCTACTATACAATATTTCCATCCCCTATCTAAATTAGATACTTGTTTACTTAAAAAAGTCCAAGATATAGCTTGCCCCTATCATTCACCGGACTTTACCACCAATTGGCACATTCTAAAAGCCCATATAAACTACGAGATTCGCTTTTCGCTTTAACAAATCGAATCGCCAGGAACCACCATCTAACACGTAATGTACCAATACGAAGGGATCTTTATTTATTTACCATCTATCCCTGCTTCATTTCTTGTAATTCTTTGCCTTTGTAAGTGAATATTAAAGTCGAATTAGGGGGTCTACACCTTCACACGAATTTGTGCCTTCACTTTAACATATAAAGCGTATATTCCTTTACAATTGTTAGCGTTAACTTAATTCAGTACTTAATGTTGTTTACTTGTACAATAACACTTCTTATACGTCTCTTATAAGGTCTAAAGTTGTTGTATAGATTCATTGCAGTTGAGCTGTTTCGTTTCTGGATTGCTGGAGATGTCTTTCGGATAATTGTTACTTGTAGCTTGTAGGCTGTCTTCTCGGAAATTAGGGAACAAATCCCTTTAGTGATTGACGTGGAAGTCAGTAGGGAGGATAAGTTGCGTAGCCGTTAATTTTTATTGCACGTCGTTTGTCACGGGCGTGGAGGTGGAATAAGAGGGTATGAGGTAATCTAGGGAAAGTGAGCAAGGCTGAAACCACAACACTGCGATGCGACGTCGCGAAAAATCTACGACGTCGCACAATGCACTGTGCAAAAGAGATTGCCCATTTTCTTAGGAGCTTTGGGCCCCCCCTAATATAATTGTTATGTCACCATGGTTCTAATTTTATTTTGTAGACAAATAATTAACTCTTTATATTCTGCAAACGATTTCTATTTATTCACCCTGGTTATAAAGAAATCTTATTTTTTATATTGCTGATATTGAGGTTATATTTAATTAATACTTCTTCAAAATAAATGCATGTTTACGATTCTAACTGTAATTGTGGATATTTTCAATAATAGAGTGAAAAAAGTCGTTATAAAACATAATCGTAAAAAAATATCACATTTAAAAAAAAAAATTAAGTTTTGACACGACGCCACAAAAGAGGGCCCGTTTACGGGCGATCTCCTTTCCGATGCGGTGCCGCACCAAACAAACCTGCGATGCGACGACGTATTCCCGTTCAGTCGGTATCCACATCTTTGTGTGTGCCATTCTGTGCTTTATTTTGATGCGTCTTAACGCAAATAGAAGTAGAATACGTGTAGTGCGGTTCATGGCTCACTAGAAACTGATGGTCAGAGTGTTCTCGTACGATGTTGTAAGCGATGACACTTTTGCGTTGCGTCAACGCATCGCATCGAGACGCGGCATCGTTTTTGCGATGCGATGTCGCACCGCACTCACCCGACCACCAACGAAATAGGTACAGAGTACAGCTAGCTGCATTTCCACGTTTAACAGCCAGGCTGATCCTTTACTCATACCTACGTATTTGAGCCCTCCTTAACTACATATAACTGGATTTTAAAAAACTATTGTTAAGAAAAAATCTTCAAAGAAAATTCACAGATTTCCATCTAATCTAAAAGAAACTTACTTTTAAATCGTAAATTATTGTTACTTAGGGTCAGTGGCGTGTACAGGTAGAAACCTGTTTACTGGCAGGTCATAAGTAAAATTTGCATTGAGCTATTACTGGGGTAAGCAGTGCATTTATGCCTCTATGACCTGCACGCCACTGCTTAAGGTGGCCCTTCTTATGCACAGGCTATACCACGGCTCTATACCCACCAACGGGTTGTCGCTTCCATGAACGGGGCTCTTTCTTAAATAAATTAAATAGATATATATGCTCAAAGTACGATACTATTGTACGAAACTTTTCAAAAAATCAGAGCCTCAATAGCTCAACCGGTATAGGAGTGGACTGAAAACCGAAAGGTCGACGGTTCAAACCCCGCCCGTTGCACTATTGTCGTACCTACTCCTAGCACAAGCCTGACGCTTAATTGGAGAGGAAAGGGGAATATTAGTCATTTAATATGGCTAATATTCTTTAAAAAAAAATGCTTCAGAGTATTAAAATTAAAATTAAAATATTATTCACCTAAAAACGTTTTCAGCGGCAATTACAAAAATAACGTAATTTAGGTAAAAACTGTTGAGAAAGAGCAAAGTGATTAATAAAACAGATCTTAATTACCTCACATAAATTTGGTCGAATTAACTGCCGCGAACCACGAGCAGACATAAAGCTACCCTGGTGTAGCTTTTACTGGAAAAGCCAACAGTATTATAAAAGCTTCTAATATATCTTTACATCCTAATCCTAATCCTACTAATACCTATTATAAATGTGAAAGTGTGAATGTTTGTTTGAAAGAGCGTGGATTTGACCTGCAGCTCGTTCCAGCAACGCACAAGACTGCAAATACTATTTTATACATGGCATAATCTTGTACCTATATCAAATATTTGAAAAGAGCAACCGCCGAGTTTCTTGCTGGTTCTTCTCGACAGGAAAGGCATTCCGAATCAGAGGTAGATGCATCCGACTCTTCGTAAGCACTTGTAAAAGTTTATACGAATAAAAAAAGATTTTCATTTTTCATTTTTTCATTTTCATTTTAATTTTTGGATGTTTGTAACTCAATCACGCAAATACGGCTGAACGGATTTGGTTGAAATTTGGAACGGAGATAGATTATACCCTGGATTAACACATAGGCTACTTTTTATCCCGGAAAATCAAAGAGTTCCCGCGGGATTTTGAATAATGTAAATCCACGCGGACGAAGTAGTAAGTAATCAGCTAGTAAGTACTTCCATATTAATACTAATAATGCGAAAGTACGTGTCTGCCTCCTAGTCTTTCACAGCACATACTCTTAACCGATTTTGATAAAGGTACAGAGATAGTTTTCATGCCGCGGACAAATACTACTTTTTATCCTGAAAAATCAAAAAGTTCTCACCGGATTTTTAAACGTACATCTGCTTAACCGATTTTGAGGAAATTTTATACAGAGATTGCTTGCATTCCAGAGACGGACATATTATAGGCTACTTTTTAGCCCGAAAAATTAACTCTACTCACTACTCACTCTTCTTTTGAAGGTTGTCGGCCTATCAGTGTTTTACAGGATATATTTCGGAGAGTGTGCTCAGGAGCTGTTCGATCTTGTCCCTCCTTCACCTTTCTACCACCGTACCGCAAGGCACCGGGCTAGTTTCCACCCCTATGTCGTCAACATTCCATCTTCGCGTACGAAACGCTTTGCGTCATCGTTCCTTATACGCATTGGCTAGGGTCTGGAATACTCTTCCTAGATCAGTGTTTCCTGCCAATTATAATCCGGGTATCTTTAAAACCGACCTCTATAAGTCTGGAAAATAATATCTTAGAAACAGTAGATAGTTTTACATATTTAGGAAAAACTATATCGTTCAAGAGCTCTACCCAAGTCGACGAACTAAACAAAAGAATATCGAGTGCGTGGAAAACATACTGGAGTCTGAAATACATTTTTAAAAACAAAAAAATATCACTTTCCATTAAATCGAAGGTATTTAATACGTGTATACTGCCAATTCTGATATATGGAGCACAGACCTGGGCACTGAATAATGATGAGGTAAAGAAAGTTAAGATAGCGCAAAGGAAAATGGAAAGGAGTATTCTCGGAGTGAAGTTGGCGGATAAATTAAGGAAGGAATGTCTAAGGAACCAAACCAAGTTGACCGATGTGATAAGACAAGCAAGAAAACTGAAGTGGAAATGGGCAGGTCATGTTATGCGACAGTCCGACAATAGGTGGACGCAGGAGAGCACAGTCTGGTGTCCACGCTACATAACGCGTCGCCGTGGCAGGCCCCGCACGCGCTGGCGCGCAGATCTGGAGGAATTTGATGGCCTTGGTGCGCTCTGGACGCGTCTGGTCGCTAACAGGGATACCTGGAAGAAAAAGGGGGAGGCCTTTGCCCGCGTTTGGGTTGACCTTTGAATTATTAGAGCAAGATATACCTTATAAGCAATATAAAACAGAAAAAAAAAAGGTATTAATAATTTGAAAAAAAGTAAAAAGAAAAAAAAAAAGGATAATAAAAAAAAAAGTATATATATACAAAATATATCAAAAAAAAAAATTTAGAGGTAGGCTTATTTATTTATTTATTTATTATCTTTAAAACAAGAGTGAATAGGCACCTTCTAGGCAAACGCGTCTCATCTTAGGCCATATCATCACTTCCCATCAGGTGTGATCATGGTCAAGCGTGCGCCTATAATGAATTTAAAAAATAATAATATTATAGCCAGCGGGGAAAACAGAAGCCGGAAGGGCAGACCTACAAATTCATAGCCCCTGTCTCTTCCAGTAAACCCGCTACATCTTTACGCGGGTTATAAAATAATCAGGCAGAAATTACTAATTGCCGGGTGCTTGGCTTATTTAAGCGAAGTTTCATTGCGCCTCACATTATCTAATTATAGGGATGGGGAAGCTGCTCGGTGTGAAATATCGATAAACTTTCCACGTTCGGTTAATTTAATTACGTTAACCCTTAGCTTTGAATGTTATGATGAAGTGCCTGAAAAGTTTTAGATGTAGGTACAGTAAGCGGAAGAAAATAATTTACATCGGCCTGTAGAATCACATTTCGGCTTTGTAGAGCGTTGTCTCTGTCACTCACACCTATATGACGTTTTGTCGGTCTCAACGACAGGGACAACGTTCTACAAATCTGCTATCTCCTTCTAAAGGTCGATGTACATAGCTGTAGGTACCTATCCTGAATTTGTAAGCTCATAAAGTTGACAGAACATGAGAGAACTTTTGTATCTGAAAATATTTATAATATTTTCATTTTCATAAGTAACAAAATAACAAAGAATTGAAATTATTGATTATTAATTTATCTGCTGAGAGTCATGGACCTATTAATTAATTCATCTGCAATCTTTCGATAAGTAAGTTAGCAACACAGACTACCACCTGTAGACGTCTAATAGCCCTGATCTCCAAGCTTAGGCAGTTGCTTAGCATAAAAGTCGGCCCACGCCCGTTCGGTACCCTCATTCCACACATTGTCTTGATTACGTGACTTTTCAGTCCACCATCCACCAATCACAACAAAGCATTCTCCCCTGTCCCCCGCCAACATTTTACGATTTTGTTTTCATGCAAAACCTTGTATATGCGTACTCTTGAGGTTTTTATTATAATAATTATCGATATATCATAGCTACTCGACACATGCCTTCTCTTACATTAACCGCCCAATGTAATAAAGTTCCTTCGATAATAGGTTTAGCGCCTTGTTCAATCATTCATTATTTGAGCCGCCCATTTTAATTACCCCCGTCTCGCCTCCTAAGCTTCCATCTACCGGCGGTAACGCACTCATCCGATCCGAGTCCGTGAAAATACGTTCCTTTTTGTTTTGTATGTGAGCTTATGATATCATCATCATCATCTACCTATAGACGTCCACAGCTGGACATAGGTCTCTTGTAGGGACTTCCACACGCCACGGTCTTGCGCTGCCTGAAACCAACGGCTCCCTGCGACTCGTCTGATGTCGTCCGTCCACCTAGTGGGAGGTCTTCCAACGCTACGCCTTCCGGTGCGAGGTCGTCATTCTAGCATCTTGGGACCCCAGCGTCTATCACTTTCCGAACTATTTGCCCTGCCCATTGCCACTTCAGTTTCGCAACCCGTTGAGCTATGTCAGGTTACTCTAGTTGTCCTATGGACCCGCCTGAATAGGCGGCACGAGACCGTGGCGTGTGGATGTCTCTACAAAAGACCTATGTCCAGCAGTGGACATCTATCGGTTGATGATGATGACACGTAGGTAGATAGTATCTTGCGACTACCGATAACTTAAGCCCATATCTGTCGATACGTTTATCTCTCTTAAGCGCCTACATTAGTAATTTTCAAGAGCTCCATACATACAAATACCATGTATCTTGCTAATTAAGATAGTTATTCTTACTGAGTGGTCCTTGCAATTCATTTGCATGATTACAAGACATTTATCCACAACCTTAGACACATTAAAATAGAGTTCAAAATCCTATTAAAGTTTTCGCATTGATTTGTTATTAAGAATTTCGTGCAATGTAAATTCAATTTTATATTATGGGTATAAAGTTTAAAATTGTTTGGGTTTGGTAATAAAGCTTTTAGGCTTGCAAAGATATGGCACGTTGTGACCTAAAGGGACTCAATTAAATTGAAACCTTTTTATCGTAATCGAAGTTATTAAGGCTGTGTCGGTGAGTCTCGAGTCGAAGTACAGATTAAGCCTTAAGGTGTTCAATTTTAATGCTCGTTAAGACTTAATGGTAACAATGTTTAAAAGGCTACTAACGACTATTAAGTCGTTAGCCAAAGTTTGGTATGCTTAGTAAGTATTAATCATAATATTTTAAGGGTTCCGTACCTACCTCAAAAGGAAACATAATTACCTGCATACCTACATGTTAAACACCATATACCTAACCCTCGTTCCCACTTCGTTGTCTGTCTGTCTGTCGGGTCTGTCAACAAACCTATTGGGTAGGTACTTCCCGTTCACCTAGAATCATGAAATTTAGTAGGTTGGTAGCTCTTATAATTGCACAAGTAAAGGAAAAATCCGAAAACCGTGAATTTGTGGTTCCATCACAAAAACCCGGCCAAGTGCGAGTCAGGCTCGCTCAACGAGGGTTCCGTACTACAGTCGTATTTTTCGACATTTTGCACGATAATTCAAAAACAATTGATGCATAAAAATAAATAAAAATCTGTTTTAGAATTTACAGGTAAAGAGGTAGTTTCTGGTGGGAGGCTTCGGCCGTGGCTAATTACCACCCTACCGGCAAAGCCGTGCCGCCAAGCGATTTAGCGTTCCGGTACGATGCCGTGTAGAAACCAAATCTACCTATGGGTTTAATAAAAACTGCCGTACCCCTTCCAGGTTAGCCCGCTATCATCTTATACTGCATCATCACTTACCACCAGGTGAGATTGCAGTCAAGGGCTAACTTGTATCTGAATAAAATAAAATAAAACCTTTCATAAATGATACCCCCACTTGATATAGTTATCTCACTTCGAAAGTTGAAAATACCAAATGACCACAATTTAATTTTTTTTGTGTGATGTAACCACAAATTCACGGTTTTCAGATTTTTCCCCGAATGTCAGCTATAAGACCTACCTACCTGCCAAATTTCATGATTCTAGGTCAACGGAAAGTACCCTGTAGGTTTCTTGACAGACAGACAGACAGACAGAGAGACAACAAAGTGATCCTATAAGGGTTCCGTTTTTTATTTTGAGGTACGGAACCCTAAAAACAGGCCAAGTGCGAGTTAGACTCGCGCACCGAGAGTTCCGTACTCGGGTATTTTTTTCGACATTTTGCATGATAAATCAAAAACTATGCATAAAAATAAATAAAAATCTGTTGTCAGACAGACAGACATACACACAGACACACTTTCGCATTTATAATATTAGTATGGATTAGGTATTAGCGTGGATTTGCTTATACTTATAAAATAAATAATACTTACATACCAGTCGTAGCTTTAGTTTTAAGTTTGCGTAATAATTATCACCACTATATCTTAGGAATCCAACATCTGACCATCAAATAGGGTTATTAATTACCTATTTTGAATAAATCATTTGACTTTGACTTTGACTTTGAGTCCGAAGACTTACTTATCTAAGTTATAAAGACGGTGTACACATTTTACACTCAGTAAGGAAACAGGTAAAGTTCAAAACGGTATTTTAAGCTAGGTGGTAGTTATTTCGACATTAGAGACAGACACTTTAAATTTTATTTATTAGGAATTAGGATAGATATAGACTATAGAAGATATTAGATAGGTAGACACAACTCCTCCTTTTTTGAAAGTCTGTTAAAAAGTAGCCTATGTTACTCCTTGGTCAATCCTCTACTTGTCTGTGAAAGTCCCGTCAAAATAGTTCAGCCATTCTGAAGATTAACCCGTTCAAACAGAAAGACAGACAAAAATTTTAAAAACGTGTGTTTCGGTTATGGTACAGTTCAAATAACCATAATATTATTATGAGCTTAGTGGTAGTTATTTCGACATTACAGACCTACACTTCAATTTTATTTATTAGTATAGATAGTATAGATTATTAGCATAGATTTGCTTATATTTATAAAAATATAAAACCTTTTTTAAAAAAGTAAAACCTTTTTTAAATACCAGTCTTAATTCTTATCTAAGTTATATTATAAAGACGGTAGACACATTATTTTACACTCAGTAAGGAAACAGGTAAAGTTCAAAACTGTAACTTTGCGTTTAATATTTTAAGCAAGGTGGTGCTTAGACTAAAGTGTATTCACCCCTTTTAAGCAAAGGCCACGATGAGTTAAGATATTCATACTTAATATCAAAGATATACAAAGGTTACTAGAACTGACAAAGTGAAAAGCTGTGCTGAGTTTGTTGTTGTCACTGTCAGAAATAGGGGTTTGAAATTTGTATAGTCCACGTGAACGAAGTCGCGAGCATAAGCTAGTTTGAATACAAAAAACTAACTGACTAATCTATCAACGCACAGCTTAACCCACTAGACGGATCAGGCTGTTTGGCATGCAGATAACTATTATGACGTAGACATCCGCTAAGAAAGGATTTTTGAAAATTCAACCCATGAAATTAATAGACAACACGTAAAATAGGGGTTCGAAATTTGTGTCTCCATGTAGTCATGAGCTAGTCTAAATATATAAAAGGATTGACTGACTTACTGATCTATCAACGCACAGCTCAAACTACTGGACGGATCGGGCTGAAATTTGGCATGCAGATAGCTCTTTATGACGTAGGCATCCGCTAAGAAAGGATTTTTGAAAATTCAACCCCTAAGGGGTTAAAATAGGGGTTGAAATTTGTGTAGTCCACGCGGACGAAGTCGCGAGCATAAGCTAGTAAATAATAAGCAACATTAAAAGTATTAAAAGCAATTAAATTGTTCTCCAAACCGATGCCGTTTCCAGCTAAACTAATTTGGATGATGATGTAGGATGAATTTAAATTACTCCAGCGATTAGTTGCGCAACTGATCCGTGTTGGGATCTTGCAATTTGAGGTGTTTTGCGGTGTTTTCGGTCTTGACGAGATTGTTCAAGGCTGTGTGAACTGTGGACGTTTATTTATGAGGACAACTAGGTATAAAGTTGTCCTCATAAATAAATAAATAAATTACACCCTGTATATAAATACAGGGTAAACTTTTTTTTTTAAAGAATGTTAGCCAAGTTTATCATGATGACTAATATTCCCCTTTTCCCCTCCAACTAAGCGTAAAGCTTGTGCTAAGAGTAGATACGACAATAGTGCAATGGGTGGGGCTTGAACCGGCGACTTTTCGGATTTCAGTCCGCTCCTTTAACCGTCGAGCTATCGAGGCACAGAGTGTAATTAGATGATCACTGATAAGATACCACAAAAACGCTTTAAAAAACACAATATGTATTTTTAAAAGTACGTAATGTATTGCAAATGAAACATCTGACTAATGGAGGTCAACGATCGTTGCGTAGATAGGTGCCGCGGGGTCGATGATTTAGGACGAGTTTAAATTACTCCAGCGATTAGTTGCGCAACTGAACTGTTTTGGGATTTTTTATTTTTTGAATCATGTAGATATTTCAGTACCATCTGTAGGTACACGACGAATCGTTTTGTGAACAAGAGATTTCCATTGGTAATCAGTTATCCATAGATTAATCCTTAGGACCCAGGGATTTAAGAAATGGAGTCATCCAGATTTTTGATGATTTTGGGAGAGCTCTCAGTCTGATCTTGCTGCGACGCATATAGAATCAGAAAATCGATATAAGACGATATTAGACCTAAATAAGTAAGGAAAGACGTCAAAATACCGTTTTCTCAATACAAAGTTTGGCATAATCTGTATCCTCAAACCCGCAAAGGGATGGGGCGGGTTATAAATAATTCAGGCGGTACATTTAGCTAAAAGCGCGAACTTTACGTTTTATAGGACGACAGAGTGCTTGACTCGGGAATCGGGATCAAACCGGTTCTATTACTGTACGTAACATCAGCTGTTCACTTTGAATCTTCGTTTTTGTTTTTAATTTTTCATTCATTTTTGAAACTTTCACCACGAAATAATGCGTGTATTTAGACAATTAAATATCACCTTGCTTTAACGGTGAAGGAAAACGTCATGAGGAAATCTGCATGCTTGGGAGTTCTTCGTAATGTTCTCAAAGGTGTGTGCATGTGTTAGCGTGGTGGACAATGGCTAAAACCCTTTAAAAAAAACCAAAAAAAAACCCTTTTAATTTTGAAAGGAAACTGTAAAGAAAATTAAAGTGGGCTGGAGCGGATGTGTTAAGATGATGATGATGTTTATGGGTCAGGTGGACAAAGTCGCGGATATACTGATATAATTTATAGTCTATAGCATTTGAGTATACAGGGTGTAACCCTTTGCAAAAACTTAGCGTTTTTGTTATACTACCTCAACACAATCCAATACCCCGCAATGTATAGCGTGCAAGAGTCGGGTCAATGCCCCACCTACGCGGCATTGACTCCGAGTGGCCTACTTACGTAACGTTCAGATTCAGATTCAGATCTATTTATTTGCTTTCATGTACATTTACATTGATTGATGGTGGGTGCTTAAAGCTAAATATAAGTACATGCGACCCTGTCAGGGTATTGCAAATACAATTTTAGGTACAATAAGGTGATAAATATTAAAGATACAATAAGAATAGGATTAAAATTATTAAATTATCATTACTAGATATTAAGTATTATTCATTTCACGTTCATCGCGAAGTTTTACAAAATATAGGATAAAATATTTTTTCACATTTATTATTTGTGGTATCATATCAGTAGGTACTCATCAGTACTATCACCCGTCTTCGTTTTTACCAGCAATCTGGTTACACCCTGTATATATTCCATCTATTAGTGAAAGAATTTTCAGAATTCGATCTAGTTCCGGAGGCTACTATAATATTAGTTTAGATTAGCGTTTAAACTACCGTGAGTGATTTCCATTATAAATAATATCTGTCCCGGCTTTACTCACGTGTGTAGTCGACGTTAGCCCGACTAGTTTCGAACCCATACGGGGTTTCACGACGACGGGACGGACTCCCTTGAAAAAGGATTTAGATTTATTTTGGCATATAATGGGGCCGATTCTCTAGTACACAATCTCTAAACTAAACTAAATTAACAGGTCTAAATCTAGTGCTTTCCTTTTCCGCAAGCATCATTATGAAAGGGATAGCAATAGATTTAGACGTGATATTTTAGTTTAGTTTAGAGATTGTGTACAAAGGAACTAGCCACATTATAGGCTTTGATTTAGCATGCAAACATAATTAATTTATTGTCCAAACAATTATGCAGTTAAATCTTAATTGAAATAGGTATCCAAATCAATTCGATTCAAGTTTGATTTCTAAATCTCATATAATATTAACATCGCTAAGTGAGGCTGTTAGTGAGCTTAAAGATTAATTACTTCGGTCATGACAGCCTTTTAGTTTACTAAATGGTGCTATTACAGTTATATATTAGACCAAGCTAAATTTAATTCAACCCATAAATATTTTATAGTTTCAAGTCCGAAATATATATCTAAAACTTATACTTATTATAATTTATTACACACAAATTAATAATGTGTTACATTTTTGGTAAATTAAAACTACCTGACTATTCATAAACACTTGTAAAAAGTTTACATGAATAAAAAAACATTCTATTCTATTCTATTCTATTCTATTCTAAAAATAATTATTATTTCGTGGGCATAAAATTACTTACTAAACTTTATTGCCTATTTCATGCCAGTGAGAGATTGAGTTATGCTTCTTAAACCTAAGTATTACGTTACCTATGCTTCTTTAGTGACTTAAGAAGCAGTAGGCCACTCGGTGTGTCGACCCGTAGTGTGTCGCGTCGTAGGTGGGGCATTGACCCGAGTTTTGCACGCTAAACATTGCTGGTTTGGAAAATACTAAATCACTAAAACTACAAAATGAGGCAAATGGTTATTGATATTTGTGTTTAGGTATATAACAATAACGCTTAGTTTTTGCTAGCGTTCTGGTGACACCCTGTATGTAAAAGTAGTAGTTATCATAATCATCATCATTCTCAACCGATGGACGTCCACTGCTGGACATAGGTGTCTTGTAGGGACTTTCGAACGGCACGGTCGTGCACCACCTGAATTCAGCAGCTTCCAGCGACTCGTTTGATGTCATCTATCCACCTACTGCGGGGTCTTCCATCGCTCCGTTTTCCGGTGCGAGGTCACCACTCTAGCACTTTGGGACCTTATTAAAGATGTACTTAAATAAAATAACTTGAATGGTTATTATCCGATTGTATTGTATGTGGGATTTTTTAGGAACGGAATGATATAAACTATTCATTACTATGGGCAATATGATTATCCGATTGTATGTGGGTTTTTTTTAGGAAAGGAATGATATAAACTATTCATTACTATTGGCAATTAGTAGTGTATTCTCATTACCCGATGTGTTTCTCTCGTGGCCGAAACTAATGGCCGGTGAAATATTCACGCTGATTGGTTCAGCTGAATTATTCACACGCTGTTATTGGTAGGCTGTGTGCGTCACTTGTGTGATGGGGTAGATTCACACATGACTTACTTCCCTAATCTGTGGGTAGATTGAAGGAGGTTGTAAAGCTTAAAAGCCTTTGAGAGGAAGATTCACTTAGTATACGAGTAATTTTGACTTTTAAATCTAGAAAACGCATGTGGTAACTAGCTACGGGCGAAGTCTCCCACCAGACCAGATCAGAAATGTAGAAATTGTAAAATTTCGAACCCCTAACGGAATTCGAACCCGGGACCTCCCACTAACAATACCACAGTGCTTACCACTGCGCTAGGAAGGTCGTCAATATTTCTAGGGTTAATTGCTTCAAACGCAGATAACTCCTAAAAGTAAACGTATAAAACCAGTACTAACCTTAATTTCCATTGTTACAGAAGACAAACAGCAGAAGAGAGAGAAGCAGAACGCCAAGCAGCCAACCGCTTGATGTTATCCCTTCAAGCGGAAGCGCTGAGCAAAGGCTACATACCAGAACCTCCTCCGGGCGCTGCATCGCTGTCAGCGCTACATTATCAAAGCCCGCCCAACACGCAGGCACCTCCGTCAAACACAGCGTTGAACGCGTTACAGAACTTGCAGCCGTGGGCGGGAAGTCAAGGCTCCTTTATGAATGCGCCAGGTCAAGCGCCCCCTCCACATCCGCCGCCAGTCGCTTCACCAATATGTTGAAATTAGGAAATAATCTGTTTCGACAGTCGTCTCACTTATAGATTTTATGTTGACTCGAAAAATATTTTTTAGGGTTCCGTACCTCAAAAGCAAATACGGAACCCCTATAGGATCACTCTGTTGTCTGTCTGTCTGTCTGTCAAGAAACCTACAGGGTACTTCCCGTTGACCTAGAATCATGAAATTTGGCAGGTAGGTAGGTCTTATAGCAGACATTCGGGGAAAAATCACACAAAATAAATTAAATTGTGGTCATGAACTACTAATTAGTATTTTCAATTTTCGAAGTAAGATAACTACATATATCAAGTGGGGTATCATATTATGAAAGGTCTTCATCTGTGCATTCTAAACAGATTTTTATTTATTTTTATGCATCATAGTTTTGAATTATTGTGCAAAATGTCAAAAAAATGCGACTGTAGTATGGAACCCTCATTGGCGAGCCTGGCTCGAACTTGGTCGATTTTTTTCTTAAACTTACTTAAAATTACCTACCTAGTTTGTTTTGTAAATTTACCCTCGCAGAAATGCGTAAACGACGCGCGTTAAGACATTACGCGCTATTTTTATTACGACTTTTATGCAGGCAATAGAAAAAAATTAAGTAAGTAATTGTAAATAGCCAGCGTTTGTAGAAATCGCTTTTTAGCATAATCTTATCACACAATGTATTGAATCATTTAACTTATAAGTAAGAATTAGGTTAAATTGTTGTAAATAATTCGAACAGTATTATATTATAGCATTTAGTCATAAGTCAAGATGTGTACTTAAATAAATAAAGTTAATTAAGTTAAAAATAAATTTAGATAATAATTTGTATATTGCTCATTAACTATATAATCTATAAAGAGGTTGGTAAAGTTCGTAATTTTATTTGTAGGGAGTAGTCTCTGAAACTCCTACTGAAAATCTATATCCACGCTTAAAAGACGCTCTTGGTCGGCGCTTCAGAAGATTTGTCATTTAAATCACAGTTTCGTTTTAGTTTGATTTAGTTGTCTTCACAAAAAACAATCGAATAAAAATCGGCAATCGATTGTTCAATAGTCAACGAATGCGGAACGCACGGTCTGGGAACGAATAAATTGAAAATCTAAATGAGTTGCGCGATTGCATTAGATTTTTGATTTATTCGTCCAAGACCCACGCACGATAAAAAACTGAACAATCGAACACAATCGATTGTTTCTCGATTGTTAAATTGTTTTTCGAATGAATCGCCCATCGTTAGTATATACTACGTCATAGTCGTCGCTTGCGCGTGTCTGCGATAAATTTTACCTTTAAGCTAAGTTAATATAGATATTTATGTATCTATTTTGTAAATAGTAAATTATATAAATCTAGTAAATAAAATATAGCTATTATAACCTAAGCTTAATATTGTGTAGAAGAGAAAACTGAAAAGCGGAATGCTGTACTTATTGTACCTAAATAATTGTTACACGTTTTCAAAGAACTGGCTGAGAAATGTCGTTTTATTAAAATAAACGAAATATGTATGAAAATCTGTTTTATTTAACCTTCTGAAAGTCTAGTAAAAAAGTCACCGGGTTCGATTCCCCAATGCAAATACATACCTACTTCCATAATATTATCTACTGATACTAACTACAAAAACGAAAGTGTGTCTGTCTGTCTGCTAATTTATCACGGCCCATCTGTATAACCAATTTTAACAAAATTTTGTATAAAAATAGCTTGCATTCCGGGAAAGACATAGACTACTTTTTATCTCGGAAAATCAAAGAGTTCCCATGAGATTTAAAATAAACTGAGTTATGGACAAAATACGGTATCACTAGCTAGTGTTTAAAAAATGATTTTCTGAACAGTAGTTGCTATGTATGAACTTGAGAAAAACTAGTTTATTATTGCAAAATTTGCCATTTCCATAACATAATTTAAATAATAATAATAATGTAAATATATAAAAAAGTTAAAAGAAAAGCAAGACTAATAACCAATAAACTGATGGATATGATAGACAATAAATAAATAGATTCTTAGATAAATAAAACAATAATATGTTTCTATAAATTTACAAGGCAGTATTTTGGGACCAAAATTATTCTTTAGTTTTTTTCATAATGAGAATTGAGATCCCGACTATAATATTATAAAGGCGAAAGTTTGTATGTGTGTGTGTATGTTTGTTACTCCTTCACGCAAAAACTACTGGACGGATTTGGCTGAAATTTGGAATGAAGATAGATTATACCCTGGATTAACACATAGGCTACTTTTTATCTCAGAAAATCAAAGAGTTCCCGCGGGATTTTGAAAAACGTAAATCCACGCGGACGAAGTCGCGGGCATCAGCTAATACTTAATAAAAAACAGCTAATGGTGCTGCTGATTGTGATAATATGGTCCCAAATTGATCATGGCAAGGATTGCTAAGATATTTTTGGCTGTAAAACAAGACAGTCAAGATTATAAGTAATTTTTTACTGCTAACTTAATTTATATTAGTTTTGGGGAGACTCATTTCCGTAATTCCAACACAAATAATAGAGTTTAGAATAATGATGATCAATAAATAAAAAAATCTCAGAACAAAGAAGAATACTTAAGAGAAGCCCTAAAATGGCCAGTTATAAACGTTATAAAGTTACGCTACGATTATGTTCAAAAACATACACACACACAAGCATACACACACACAAGCATACACACACACTGTTGTAATTTTATTATTGTATATACCTACATTTATTCTAAATCTATTCTGTTAAAAATAGTTTTAATTATAAATAATTTTAAGTAATCTCTTTTGGCCTTCTGTTATAACTAGATTTAAATTTAAATAATAATTATGTATTTACGCTGTTGATTACTTTCAAATAAACAAAATAAAAATAAAATAAAAAAGCTACTTATATTAAAACCATCAAATTGTCTTTAGAACACAGTCCATTTCGACTTCCCGTCCACCAGACCACAAATTATACAAAATACAAAAAAGGCAAAAAATGGGAAGCTATCAAGAAAACAATTGTCTCAAAACTACATTAAACGAAATCGATTTGATGTAAAAAATGCTGTTTCCGTCCCCGAAATCGTTCGGTTTAGCGACAATTTAGGATCTCCAATTACATAGTAATACAGTTTTAATATCTTCGAGGCAAGGAGGTCGATGGTAATTGCATAGATTATAACGTACGTGACTCCCGCGCAGCCATTACGATCGTTTTTTAATGCAGTTTAAAAATGAATGCATTGGTTTTTTCTTCCATTATAAGAAATTGTTTTTTGGTTCTGTTTCTGTTATTGGTAAGTTTTCAAATTATTCACGTTTCAATTACTCTTTCGTCTTTTACTAAATTATCTTCTTCGCTGAAGTAAATTCTACTAGCACGAAAGTTATCACATTGCTATACTCGCTATTGTAGTGATTCGCAAAATTTATGGTAGGTTTTTGATGCACCTTCACATTTTAGCTAATAGCACACCCACCCCCAAACTATTTATGGTCTCTGGCATCGTAATAGCATGGCTACTGGCACTGCCATGCTGGCATCACTCAGTTCTTACTTCTTACCTTGTTATCACGCTAGCGAAAAACACTGAAAATGAAAATGAAATTTATTCGTATAAACTTTTACAAGTGCTTACGAATAGTCGGATGCATCTACCACTGGTTCGGAATGCCTTTCCTGCCGAGAAGAACCAGCAAGAAACTCGGCGGTTGCTCTTTTCAAATATTTGATATAGGTACAAGATTATGCCATGTATAAAATAGTATTTGCAGTCTTGTGCGTTGCTGGAACGAGCTGCAGGTCAAATCCACGCTCTTTTATCATTTAGATAATCTTCAATTGTGTAATATGCTTTTTTCAGGAGCATATTTTTATATTGGCATGGTTAGCAGTGGGAGGGCGGGCGGTGCATTTCGCATGCTGCATGTTGCATCATACAGATTCGACCTGTTTCAGCGAATTACAGCAAATTAAGCTTTTGGTTCATTGTATATCATGGACTTCCGCAAAGTAACGCCAGCTTCTATACAACACTGATATTGCTTACATATAGCGTTGTTCTGTCCCGCACGATTGGCTTTGCTCAGATCTTGGCCCTACCGTTACCCATACTCATACACAATCGTGTGCGGACAGGCTGGTATGCCGGTAGTAGTAATTGATAATTAAGTCAGTTCACTTGTATGGAGTGTCGGGAGTGTGCTAATAGAGAGAGAATTTCAACCAATCAAAGGTGATTGTGAGCGTCATACGGTAGCTGTGCTATAGCTATGAAACTACGGTGCTACGGGCGCCAAAGTTAGCTAAAATATTTTATTGATTGACAATGGTACTACTGTTTTGTTCTACTGAAAAACTAAATTACCCGTGACACTGTTTTGTTCTACTGAAAAACTAAATTACCCGTGACACTGTTTTGTTCTACTGAAAAACTAAATTACCCGTGACACTGTTTTGTTCTACTGAAAAACTAAATTACCCGTGACACTGTTTTGTTCTACGGAAAAACTAAATTACCCGTGACACTGTTTTGTTCTACTGAAAAACTAAATTACCCTTGACACATGTTTTGTTCTACTGAAAAACTAAATAACCCTTGACACTACCAGTAGAACCAAACAGTAGGAGTTACCACCACGGGCAATCAATGAAATAAATTCTATTGACAGATTACAAGTTATGCGTGCGAAGTCGGGGAGAGTCAACTAGTAGCTGCTTATTGGTAAATATCATTTATTTATTTATTTTATTTTTATTATTCATGTACCAAAAATTGTAGTTACAAAGTAATAATAAATTAAGTTACATCATCATAGAAAATAATACAATATCATTATAGAAAAGGTAAGTAGCAATATTTAAATAATAAAAATAACTACTACAAACACTTGATGATGATGACACATTTAATAAATGTACAGAGATGATATATCTGCCATTTAATAGTAAAAGTCTTCTATTTTAAGAAAAAAAAAGTCGCATGTTGTTTAGCAGTCGTGGCATTTAGTTCATGATAGGCAAATTTTTTCCATCTCGTTTCGTTAAAGGACACACTTTCGCATTTATGTATAATATTCAGTATGGATAGATATGGATTAGAAAAAACTATGAAAAATTTAGATAAGTATTCCAATCTTTCTCAGATCAACAAAAAAAAAATATAAGTAGAGCAGAATTAAGTATTTTAAATTTTTTGTCGCTGATCGCATGTCATTCTGTCCCAAATTAGTCGTCAAATGAGACTGGCACGGGTATCGACGACCGACGTTTGATAAATAATAGTAATTGGCATTGCGTGATGGCTGAGGACAAACTCCATAAGAATTGAGATAGTATAGTAAATATAGTGATGCAGGTATAAAATGGTATAGAGTACCTGTGAGTTTTAACCCAGTGCAAAAAACATTCACTTAAGCTTTATTTAATTCCATACAAAGTTGTTGACAATAAAGTTACAGCGAGTAAGTACTTAAAATAATTATGATTAGTAGTAAGTTAATATCTAAATATATAAAAGGAAAAGGTGACTGACTGACTGACTGACTGACTGATCTATCAACGCACAGCTCAAACTACTGGACGGATCGGCGACTTATTCACGCCTAAGTTATTACATAGGCTACCCATATTTTATACCGGAAAATCAAAGAGTTCCCTTGGGCTTTTCAAAAACTTAAATCTATGCGGACGAATTCGAGGGCATCATCTAGTACTTTTTTCCCCTTTCCCCTCCAACTAAGCGTAAAGCTTGTGCTAGGAGTAGGTACGACAATAGTGCAATGGGTGGGGTTTGAACCGGCGACCTTTTGAAATTCAGTCCGCTCCTCAACCGTTGAGCTATTGAGGCTCTGGTGATTTGATAATGTTCCATTCTAAATCAGTCCTACTATGAAATAGCAAAGCAGTTGACACGGCGTTTTTGTCGTCAATTTGTCCGTCACGACATGTCACGTCATGCGTCAGGAATCCTACACTCTACAGGTCATAGACAACCGCCCAATTATTGGTTTGTTTTGTTTCACACGCGATATTTACAAGTTTTTATTTTAAACTCGGTGATACCCGCGACTGCATCCATCCAAGTAGATCGTCTTCATTCATGTGAATTTAGATTTTTAAAATCCCGTAGGAACTCTGATTTTTTGAGAGCCAAATTAGCTGATGTCTTTCCCCGCGATGCAAGCTATATCTGTCCCAAGTTTCATCAAAATTTGTAAATGTTATGGTTGAAAGAAACACACATATACATACATACATTAACTCTGAAAACACTCCTTTTTTGGGCAGTCGTGTAGAGTAAGAATGAGCAAGCCCTAAAATCCCCATCGAACCTAAATGCCTATAGTAGGTACCTATACAATCAAATCGAAAAGTGTTAATATTTAACAAGCCAACTTTTCAATGTTAAAAACTCCCTCTCCCCATATTATTTTCATCGCCCCAACTCGATAACGCTTTTATGTTCCCCCTTACTTGGCAAAAAAATTCAAATAAAGAGTAAATTTTAAGTTAAAATTGACTTTGACGGATGACAGCTCGAGTCTGACCCTTGACCGTCTTGCGATCAAATATTCATCGCGTCAACACCTGCGGAGATCGGTGTACACTTATGGTTGAAAGTGTACCTAGCAGTAAAGATTTCTTATTGATCGACTTCATATTAAGGATAAAGTTTTCAGAACCCCACCACGAGTAGATTGGCTATCGACCATAATATTATGAGAATGCCGACGTGCATGGTATATTTTTTTAAATTCATTACAGGCAAACGCTTGACCACAATCACACCTGATGGAAAGTGATGATGTGGCCTAAGATGGGACGCGTTTACCTAGAAGATACCCGGGTTGTAATTGGTAGGAAACACAGATCGTGGAAGAGTATTCCAAACCTTAGCCATACGTATGAGGAATGATGACGCAAAACGTTTCGTGCGTGTAGATGGGATGTCGACGACATAAGGATGGGAACTCGCCCGACGTCTTACGGTTCGGTGGTAAAATCGTTAAAGGGGGACAAGATCGAAAAGTTCCTGAGCACACTCTCTGAAATATGTCCTATAAAACACCAATAAGCTGGCGGCCTTGCGGCGGTGATCAAGACTTTGAAGTTTCGCCAGTAAAATAAGTTCTCGCTGTTCTGTGGTAGAAAGGTGAAGGAGAAACAAGGTTGTGAAGTTCCTGAGCACATTCTCCAAACCACCCACGGCTTCGTGTCTATAGGTAGGTCCTTAGCTAGTTTTGTAAAGGCGCACTCTCTTTTTTCTCACTCTTATAGTCTGATATGACGGCAAATCGACCCGACCAGGGAGGGATCTTATCTGCATAATTGAGAGTTCTCCATAAGTCTGCCGATCCGCACTTGGCTAGCGTGGTGGACTATGGAAAAAGTCAAACCCTTCTCATACTGTGAGAAGACCCGTGCTCAGTAGTGAGCCAGCGACAGGTTAATCACGATGAATGTGTTGTAGTCTATCTAGGTAGTATCTAGCAGTAACTAGGTAGGTAGGTAATTCTGGTACTGCGACTCAAGTATTATTTATTAGAGGGCGGCGCGAAAAGCAATTAGCGCGTAAGTGAGACTGATTAGCGCCGTATCAAATATAATCCGGGGTTGGCAAGCAATTTGAGGTTCGTGTACACCTGCGAACCGATAGAAGTGGCATCGTTTTTATTTGAGGCTGACCACTACGGCTACACCTGCCCGTCATGAACGCGGGATGCGGGATGCGATGCGAATCTAAAGTCGACCGATCGCGCACCGTGCCAGAGAGAACTAGATTGAGGGAACTCTCGGTTTGATCTTGAATCGACGATAATGGTACTGATTCTGAGAACAATCAAATTTTAGAGTATTCGCATCCTGTTCTTACTTATGTAATATGAAAAGGACAGACGCAGTTTGACAGTTTTAAATTTAATTTTTAGATGGTAAAACCCGTGATTTTGGGCTCTGACAAAAAGAAACATGAAAAAACTGGAAACATGCCAACACGGAATAGAAAGAAGTATATTTTTGCATACTAGGAGGAGTGATAGGCAGAGACTAGTCACCATTAGAGCCAAAACAAAAATTTATGATGTAAAAAGGAAAATAAGAGAACAAAAATGGAGATGGGCCGGTCACATGGTAAGAAGCAAAACACAAAAGTGGACCGATGATATTACAGATTGGTACCCAAGGGATGGTAAACGTAAAAGGGGACGGCAACATCTCAGATGGGCAGATGACATTAAGTCTGTAGCAGGGGCTACATGGCAGAGAAAAGCCAGAGATAGAACAATTTGGAAGGGAATGGAGGAGGCCTATGTCAGAAGACACTGAGGCGTTAAAACGGCTACCGAAGACGCAACTTGCTATTTATATACTTACTAGATTAATAATATGTAATTGTTTAAAATAACAAATTGTAAATTGTGAACCCTCAGAATAATAAAGGCTTATTTATTTATTTATTTATAAACGTAAAGTTCATGTTCTGTCCCTTTTTAGCATTGTTAAAAAGAAAAGGATGCAGATACTCTAAATTTAGTTTAGAGAAAGACAACGGAATCGGTGCCATTGTCAAGTTCCATAGCTGACTGTCGTGAACTAACGCCGTGCGGCTCATTGCCGCTTCGTAGTCGCTTTGATCACGCATCAGGTTTGGATGATACTTTAACTTTAGACCTGAATTAAATTTAACTTGATAGTAAAATGGGTTTAAATTAGGCCCTGAATGAAAACGCAAACAATGAACGTGTCCTGTCTAAACTTCATCGGTCTGTGGCGTTTCAGCTCGGCTCGGCATTACCTGACTCATTAAGGGACCGCAGTCGTATCAAATACGATGCGGACAGACATACAGCCATCTAGCGCTACTTGTGGGCTTTAAATACATCCTGCATACAGTTATATTGTACTAGCGATCCGGCCCGACTTATAACAATTTTCGCAGGGATCTCTAATATTTTTGAAAATAAAATATAGCCTATGTGACTCAGGAATAATGTAGGTAGCTAGTAAAGTAGTAAAGTACCTAGCTAGTAAAATTAATTTTAGTTTGTTTGTTGGTTTTTGGTTTATTGATTTGTTGGTTTGTCCTTCAATCACCCCGCAACGGAGCCTGGAGAGTGACATAGGCTATTTTTTATCCCGGAAATTCAAAGAGTTTCCACTGGTTTTAAAACAGTATATCCACGCAGACTAACTCGGGCATTAGGCACTTTAATAAAATCTAAATATATAAAAGGAAAATGTGACTGACGGAATGACTGACTGATCTATCAACGCACAGCTAAAACTACTGGACGGATCGGGCTGGGCATGCAGATAGCTATTATGACGAAGGCATCCGCTAAGAAAGGATTTTTGAAAATTCAACCCCTAAGGGGGTGAAATAGGGGTTTGAAATATGTGTAGTCCACGCGGACGAAGTCGCGAGTATAAGCTAGTTTAAGTATATTATTATTGAATTTAATCATAAACCACTTACGAAATAGCGTGGGAGAATCTCGCATAGTTTGATGTGACGATTTCCAAATACGGTTATAATTCGTCTCTAGAGAGCAAACTTATGATGGGGCTCGGTCTCATGAAAAACCAGCTGACTTGACCCCTGCATTATGTAGACACATTCATGGGAATGTATGAAGGTTGGGGGATTATGGTAAAGTGGTTATCATATTCGCACGAATATTGTATGACGGGGGAGGTAGGGTATAGGATTAGTGAAAGATTTACTGATAGCACGGGTCAAGTGGGAAAACTATTATTACATTGCTTTGAATTCCCATGTATTGGAATTATGTCGGACACACAATCCAGTTGGGTAGGTCCAATTTTGAGAAGGATGTCAGCCGCCGAATTCAACTCGGTTGGGCAGCGTTTAGGAAGCTTCGAGATGTCTTCTTGTCCAAAATTCCTCAGTGCTTGAAGACCAAAGTCTGCGAACAGTGCGTGTTGCCAGTGACATATGGATCCGAGACATGGTCGCTAACTATGGGTCTCATAAGAAAGCTCAAAGTCACTCAGCGGGCGATGGAAAGCACTTGTAAAAATTTCCATCCATCCATCAGCCTGTTTGCGTCCACTGCTGGACATAGGCCTTTCCAAGAGCGCGCCACCAAACACGGTCCTCAGCCTTCCTCATCCACCCGCTCCCCACCACCTTCTTCAGGTCATCGTTCCAGCGAGCTGGAGGTCGTCCCACACTGAGCTTACCAGTACGCGGTCTCCACTCCAGAACACGTCTGCCCCATCGGCCGTCGCGTCGGTTCTGCGACAGACATGACCTGCCCATTGCCACTTCAGCGCGCTAATCCTTTGAGTTATGTCGGTCGCTTTTGTTCTTCTGCGAATTTACTCGTTCCGGATTTTATCCCTGAGAGTGATACCCAACATAGCTCGCTCCATAGCGCGCTGAGCGACTTTTAGTTTGTGGAAGAGGCCACGTTTCTGCTCCATACGTCATCACAGGTAGGACACACTCATTGAAGACCCGAGTCTTTGCGGTATCGACGATTCGAGGACTAGTAAAAGTTTACTTGTATAAAAATTTATAAAAAAAAAACATTATTGAGAAATCTCATGTAGATAAGCAGGTTTCCTCACGATTTTCGCTCACCGTTTAAACTTGAAAGTAGCTTAAAGCTTAAAAACACATTAGGTACGCCGAAAAGTTAGAGGTGTGTGACCGTGATCGAACCCCAGACCACCCGAAGAGGAGGGTGACGTCTTAACCATTAGGCTATCACCACTTCTCTCTCTTTTTGCAACACACAAAAATAAATTAAATTAAAACTCCATTAAACCAGCCGGCGCGCCCATTAATAAAAATATCATTAGACGATTGAATAACAAGCGCACCGCATTACACATTGCCAATTTTCACGTTTTATTAACTCATAAAGACCCCCCTTCCACTCCCCCCCTCGTGTATGATACAAACACAACAGTTTCTAGGGTTCCGTACCCGAAGTGTGCCAACGGGACCCTATTACTAGGCCTCCGCTCTGTCTATCCGTCCGTCTGTCTGTCAGCGGGCTGTATCTTGTGAACGATAATAGGTCGGTAGAGAGTTATTCAAAGAACGTGTATTTCTATTGCCGCTAAAACAACAAATAATAATTTCAAAATGGCCGCCATGTAAATAAAAAAACCGTCAAGTTCAAGTCGGACTCCCACACGAAGGGTTGCGTACCATCGTACAAGAAATCTCAAACCAGTGTTATGGTAAAAACTAATCGCTCCAACAGTAAACAACAGTGCAAGTTAATGATAGACAGCGCCATATTAATGTGATTTAGTGAACTAATTACTTGGTCGTGAAAACTAATTTTTAGTTCTTTTTGTGATGTAACCACAAATAGGCTAGTTGACACTTTTTTTAAGTAGGTCTTAAATGGTTAATATTTGTCCTATTAGATCAAAAAAATTAACACTATATTTTTTTGCGCCCTAAAAAACCGTAAAACTTTAATTTAAAAATATATTTTTCTTAGCCACGTAAAAACACTGTCGGCCATGTTTGGCCGATAGATTATCTGTGCTCTGACGTCATGCATTTGTAAACAACAGCATAACCTCCCAAAGTTTAATAAACATGACTTCTATACTAGTTTACATGAAAAATATAGTAATTATCGTTATTGAATCATCCGAGAATGTAAAAAACGCATCGATAAAGACCATCAGGAAAGTTGTGGACTAGAGTGCCCAGTGAAATAAATATACGTAACACGCGAAGACTTGCTTAAAGGGATCCTATATGACTAACGACTTCAACCCAAATTTATTATTGCAAAGATCACCTTGTTGTAAGTCTTACTTAATAACTTATTCAGTTTATAAAGAGAAAACGATATTTTTTTACGTTTACTATGAGATTTTAGAAATATATAAAAACTAGCTTATGCTCGTGACTTCGTCCGCGTGGGCTTCATAAATTTCAAACCCCCATTTAACTCACTCAGGGGTGGAATTTCAAAAAATCCTTTCCTAGTGGATAGCTTCTCTTTACCTACAAAGAACACACAGACCAAATTTCATGTATCTAGGACCAGTTGTTTAGATGTTTAGGCTGTACGTTGATATATAAGTTAGTCAGGACTTTAAATTTTATATATATGGATACTACGTTAGTCCCCGCGTGACATAGGGATGACATTTCTTTGTTTACATATTTAATGACGTCACATCATGGCTGACCGCGTTTTCTGCGTTTCAAATAAAAATAAAAACTGTATTTTTTTAAATTGGATTTATATATCCATCCTGCGTTTTTAATAATTGTTATTGATATATTTCGTTGTCTTAAGCAAAATACTATAATAAATAATCATTTATTGGACGAAATTAGATATGAGTCAAGTAGCCCATTCACGATTTATGGTTTTTTCTTTACTTGTGTTTGTGCTAAGACATTGCTACTCATCAAATTTCATGATTCTAGGTCAACAGGAAGTACCCTATAGGTTTCCCCCCAAATTAACAGACACGACACACAGACAGACAACGAAGTGATCCTATAAGGGTGCCTTTCCTTTTGACGTACGGAACCCTAAAAAAAGTGTTATTTAGAAATAACACTTTTTTTAGGGTTCCGTACGTCAAAAGGGGTTCCGTACCATCGTACCTACTAGAGTAGGTACGATGGTACGGAACCCCTCACGTATGATACAAACACAATAACAGTTTTTGTAATCCCCCAGAAACAAGTGCGCCTTCATAAACTTCCAAACCACCCTACAAAGCTTCGGGGTTACTGTAACCCCTAGAGATTACACGCGTTAACTCACTTGATATTGATTCTTCAAAACATTCTAAATTAAACCCTATATGTTAACGTATAGAACTTGAAACAGAAAAACTTACAGAACACACTGACGCTTTTACTGAAACAGACACTATAATTGCTACAATCAATCTTTTGGACATGCAAATTTGAATTCTATGCTTAGGCGTATAAAGTTGTATATTGAGTGTAATGAGTGGTGAAACTTATGACGTTTTGGAATGGAAACCGAGGCGTGATTCCCATAATCTGCACAGCGTTGGTGCAGTGAATTTTGCACTTGACTGTCCGTTCAATGGATAACATCTTGTTGGAAAGCATCGATATAAATGACAAGATATGCCCAAGCGAACAAAAATTTTCACGGTTTTGGAACCAAATAAATCAGCGCCAACTCTTAGATACTAATGAACGACCCGTTTGAAATACAGACGTAAATAAAGATTTTAGAACCAATGAGTCGGTGCCATTCTGTTTGTTCAATGGCCCTGTCCTTACGAAGTAATATATAAATCAATGTTGGACAGAGATATAAATTAGAAGGGGTGATAGAGTGGTATGATCCCGAAGCGACATCTAATGTCTTTATTGTTGAGTTCTCACGCATGGCTTCATTGTATTGTTGTTGAAATTTTTTGATAGTTTCTCCATTTGTCCGTGTGACCGTGTACATAACAAGATCATTTTTCCTTAGTTTGCTTTTGAGATAAACAAATCGCAGAAACTTCGGGAAAACACGTGAGCGTCGCGATTTTCTCGGCGATTTAGAGCTTCTAGAGTTAGTATATTTTTATAATTTTTATAGTATGTATACTATTAAAATTATAAAATATACTAACTCTAGAAGTAGATAAGTAGAGTTAGTATATTTTTATAGTTTTTATAGTATGTACTATAAAAATTATAAAAATAGAAGGTGTAGGTAAATATGTATTTTACCTACACTTCATGGAAATTTCTAAATAATTTAAATACATGTCAAAAATTGTGGACCGGCAGGAATCGAACCCGCGTCTCCTGGAATAGCGCCCGACTTTCTGACCACCAAACAACGGTTCGCTTACTGCTAGTGACGAAACTTGACTCAGTACTGAACCGATTGTTAATGCCATCTAGTAGCGACACTTTGCAGTTATCGAAACTACTTTCAAAGGCCTATATTACAATGCAGCTCTTTGAACGAGAAATTACTATATTTTTATAATATTTGTAGTGTTTTACCTACACTACTACACTACCTAGCCACGGCCGAAGCCTCCCACCAGACCAGCCCCCCAATTGTGTAAGAAAAACGTATTTATCGTTATCGTAATCATCAACAAATTCTGCCCTTTGATTGGCTGTGAAAAAATGTAAACAGCGAATCAACCAATGAAAGGGCAGAATTTTTCAACGATTACGATAACGATGAATACGTTTTTCTTACACAATCGGTGGGCAGACCAGAGAAATTTTTGTCATCATAAAATTCCAAATTTCCCCTGCCAGGAATCGAACTCGAGACCTCCCACTAATAAGACTACAGCGCACACCACTGCGCCATGGAGGTCGCCGTAATTACTTAAAGTGAAAGCGGCGAGGAAGACAAATAAATAATTAAATTCGCATCCCCCGTCATATCGATGCATCAAACGATCATATCAGATGCGCATCGCATTATAGCTCGGGATAATTCGATCACACCCCTGCGTTTTTATTGTGCAGCTACTGGGTTAGCACACGCGGGGCTTAATAGGGTTGGCACGTGGCTATGATTATTTGGAGATTACTTAACTTGATGATTTTCGCTAAACATCCAAATCGCTTGGCAGTGTAGTTGAGAATGCAGCAGGTGATCTGTCGACTAAAGAGAAAGCATATACCTTCAGGATATTAAGCTGAGACACATGAAGATCAATCTGTTCAAGCAATCTGTTCATAGTCCACCGACTGATCGAATGAAAATTGATGAGGCACATTTTGCGCAAAGTATACTTATTAATTTTGCTTTTTCTTTTTTCTCCGCTTAGATTGAGGAGAACTTAAATGCCATTAGGTCCACCATGCTGGCCAAGTTTGATTTGGCGAAATGTGACACGCCTTTGAAAACATTATAGAGAACTTTCAGGCACGCAAGTTTTTTTTATTAAGATACAAGTTAGCCCTTCACTGCAAACTCACCTGGTGGTAAGATGGAGCGGGCAAACCTGGAAGGGGTATGACAGTTTTTAGTAAACCCGCCCCTTTGGTTTGTGCACGACATCGTACCGGAACGCTAAATCGGCACGGCTTTGCTGGTAACTAACCACGGCCGTGGCCTTCCACCATACTAGACCAGAAATTTATAGGTATGCAAGTTACCTCATGATGTTTCTTTCAGTTACAACGAGTATAAGTTTATAATGCACTTAACTCCGACAGTTAGAGGTACACGGGATCGAGCCCTGGACCCCATTAACAGGATGCCAACATCTTAACCACTAGGCTATTATCCATATCCATACTAATATTAATCCGCCGCCGATTTTGACAAAATTTGGTACAGCAATAGCTTGCATCCCGGGGAAGGACATACGTAGGTACTTTTATCCCGGAAAATCAAAGAGTTCCCACGGGACTTTTAAAAAGCTATATCTACGCGGACGAAGTCCCGGGCATCATCTAATTGCTTATATTATTATGTTATATATACTTTAAACAATTAAAAAACCTAAGAAAGATACAAAAGCTAGATAAGAGAGTCATCAGAATAGATTTTTTATAACTTTTACGTGGCAACCCTATACGGACCCTGTTTTTTTAATTCGTTGTCACGGAGTGTGACAGGCAGTTCAAGTGTTTTGTTTGTTTGGACAGATTGTTTTATACGAGTGCTTGTAATGTTGCTTATTCAGTAGGCATCGATTGGTGTGTTTTTTATTTAGTCTATGACATAGTGTTTTATTCGTTTCGTAAAAAGGCCATCTGTTTCGAAAACTTTTAGTTGAAGAGCTTTGGGCATCATCGTCATCATGATCAACTTATCGCCGGTTCACTACTGAGCACGGGTTCCTCTCAGAATTAGAAGGATTTAGGCCATAACCCGCCACGCTGGCCCAGTCCGGATTGGCAGACTTCACACACCTTTGAGAACATAATGGAGAACTTTCAGGCATGCAGGTCCATCCTCCATCCTCACGATGCGATGTTTTCCTTCACCGTTAAAGCAAGTGATGTTTTAAGATGTCGCGCGTCGGTTTGCTATTCGGGTGGTCGGGGGTTCGATCCCGGGCATGCACCTCTAAATTTTCGGAGCTAAGTGCGTTTTAAGCAATTAAATATCAGTCCTTAGGTAATTCAAGCCATCGCACCTAAATCACTACCCCTATCACTACCCCTATTATAAATGTGAAAGTGTGTTTGTTTGTCGGTTTGTTGGTTTGTCCTTCAATCACATCGCAACGGAGCAACGGATCGACGTGATTTTCTGCATGGGTATAGTTTGAGACCTGGAAAGGGACATCGGCTACTTTTTATGCCGGAAAATCAAAGAGTTCCCACGGGATTTTTAAAAACCTAATTCCACGCGGACGAAGTCGCGGGCATCAGCTAGTATAAGTAATGAAATTAAATATTAAACAATACAATGCACATTAATATACACAATCATTAATTATCAATACATCGGCAATCCTCATAAAGATTCCTATCACGGAACCAGATCGATTATAATTCGATCACAAACAAATAAATTTCATAGCATCACCACTATTAACTGACCCCTACCCTCTTTGTACGTCCAAAGACCAGTGGGGGTGGGCGGGGTCAGTTTAAACTGGATCTATTTCCTTAACCCACAAAAGCGCGCTAAAGTAAAGCTCAATAGAGCGGGGGCCAATTGCTTTTGTACTCTTAATGTTTGATAAGAGATTCAGATGCGACACGTTTTCAAAAGATTTATGCCTACATTCTAATACTACTGTCCTGCCCCCCAATAGGGTATTTTCCTACTTTTGAATTTGATAAAATAATAGTATTATTACTTTATTATAAACTAGGATAAAAATAATGACGTACACTCAAAAAAATATTAAAATCGCTCGCATGTCGCTCATCAACATCCAAATGACGTCATTTTGACGTCTGCCGAAATAAAAATTTGCGGAATTTATACCTACTTTTGCAACAGGCGCAACAAGCTTTTGTACATAGAATACCTCATAGAATACCACACCTGTTTAATAATTATTTGCTATTTACCAAAGTTTTAAACAGCTTATTATTCATTTCGATTATTTTCATTGGCATCCCTAATAGGTAATCATGAAGCATCTGTCACATCTATATTAAACATATATTCTATGCCCATAACCCCTAGATGATCGCAATAAGTTAATTGTAATCGCAAGGGCGCGGGGTATCGCCTATACCATACAGTTATTTCGCACTATTACCTTTCTAATGAAACCGGTTTGGGGCACAGTTATTGCTATCGTTAAGTACGGGTTTGTTTTAGTGCCACTTATTATCTTTATGGGCGAGAGCGGTTAATGATTTTAGGTAGGAAATTAACAGCCGCACTCAGAGTCGCTAATCGTTAATACTTAAGATTGAGTTAAAACGAGACAGATTTATATGAGAGATATAGCTCTGTCTCGTTTAAACTAAACTTAAGTAACCATTAATCGACTCTGAGTACGGCAGTTAGTCAGCATAGAAGCACAGAATATATAATAATACTACTACGTAGAAGCTATAAGGAAAGTAGGGGAGGCCGGGGCAAGATAGGTATACAATATCAAGTTTTTATAGAAATACTAGCTTATATGCCCGCGACTTTGTCTGCGTGATATAGTTTATAGCCTATGGCCCCAGGGGATATTGTAGCGTGAAATAATCTTCAGATCAGATCATTACCTTACATAATTTAATAATACTTCTAACTAAAATCGATCGAAATATATTTTTTTTAGGATTCCGTACCTCAAAAGGAAAAACGTAACCCTTATAGGATCACTTTGTTGTCTGTCTATCTGTCTCCCTGTCTGTTTATCCGTCTGTCTGTCGTGTCTGTCACGAAAACCTATAGGGTACTTCCCGTTGACCTAGAATCATGAAATTTGGCAGGTAGTAGGTACAAGGAAAGGAATAAATCTAAAAACCGTGGATTTGTGGTTACATCATACAAAAAATAATTAAAATATTATGTTCGTGAACAAATAATTAGAATTTTCAGTTTTCAAAGTAATTTACTAAGCAAAGTAAAGTTTGCAATGAATAAGTATTGTCTTCAGATTTCTTACAAGTTTATTAATTACACTAGCTTTTGCTCGCGACTTCGTCCGCGTGGACTACACAAACTTCAAACCCCTATTTCACCCCTTTAGGGATTGAATTTTCAAAAATCCTTTCTTAGCGGATGCCTACGCCATAATAGCTATCTGCATGCCAAATTTCAACCCGATCCGTCCAGTAGTTTGAGCTGTGCGTTGATAGATCAGTCAGTCAGTCAGTCAGTCACCTTTTCATTTTATATATTTAAAGATTACATTCAAAACTGATAATTTGGTGCGAAGGTACAGCTATTAGAAACATACGAGTATTAAACCAAAAGTAAACAGACACCAATAAATAATGAAATGGATCAGAAAGAAAAGCACATCAGAATAAAATTGTGTTATAATTGAGTTAGTTTGGGGGAACAGTTCATCAATGGACTGCGTTTGACAAATTAAAAAGAGGGTGCGTTAGTTCTGTTGCGAGATAATAATTGTTGAGACTAGTTCATCCCGCCCCGATCTCCTCGCTTTCCTAAATTGTCAGCCAGAAAATAGCATTTCTGTAACCCACGGACGTATCTCGCGACAGGCTTGCGACAGTCGTAAATCTCACGATCATTGCTGTCAAACGTCCGGCTAGAGAGAGACAGCAATAGCCACAAAGCAAAATAAGAAGAAAAAGAAGAGAGACAGCAAATGAACTGTCGCATTGCTACTGCTGTCGCGTTGCTGTCGCTACTGCAACGTTTTATATCTTATGGACAAAGAGCCAGCGCGTGCCAGACCTTCGTTATAAAAGTTGTAAGTTTCTCTGCCGTTGAAGTTTGCATCATGGTGGCTTTGGGAGAGAGATTATAAAGTCTATCTTTAGATCGGTTCCGTAGCCAAATGGCAAAAAACGGAACCCTTATAAATTCGTCATGTCTGTCTGTCTGTCCGTCCGTATGTCACAGCCACTTTTTTCCGAAACTATAAAAGCTATACTGTTGAAACTTGGTAAGTAGATGTATTCTGTGAACCGCATTAAGATTTTGACACAAAAATAGAAAAAAAACCGGCCAAGTGCGAGTCAGGCTCGCGCAACGAGGGTTCCGTACTATAGTCGTATTTTTTCGACATTTTGAACGATAATTCAAAAACTATGAAGCACAAAAATAAATTTATTAGATAATTAGAAAGCACAGGCGAAGCCCTTTCATTGATACCCCACTTGATATAGTTATCTTACTTCGAAAATTAAAAATACTAAGTATTAGTTTATGACCACAATAATTTGTTTTTGTGTGATGTAACCACAAATTCACGGTTTTCAGATTTTTCCCCTAATGCCAGCTAAAAGACCCACTTACCTGCCAAATTTCATGATTCTAGGTCAACGGGAAGTACCCTGTAGGTTTCTTGACAGACAGACAGACAGACAGACAACAAAGTGATCCTATAAGGGTTCTGTTTTTCCTTTTGAGGTACGGAATCCAAAAAAAAAATTTTTACAAAAAAAATAAAAACCGACTTCAATACCACAATTCTTGCAGCTAAAGGCAATTGGCACCGGCACCAAAAAGTATTATCATGGAACTATATTAACTCTTGTATTATGTATACATAATAATTTCGCTTTCGCCGGAATCTGCACATTGTTTCTCTTCTGTACTGTGTATTGTTCAATCCAATGACTCCAAGTTATTTAAAAGAAAATTTCAAATTTCTAGGCCATAGAGTTTTACGATCAGCGGAAAAACTCATTCTAGCGCCACCTACACATCGGACAAAATACTTTAGGAATTCCTTCACAGTCACTGCTATCTGTTTATGGAACGAGCTTCCCTCGCAGATCCATCGTGCTGAATCCCTTAACAAATTTAAAATTGACGTCAAAGATCATTACCTATCTCTTTGCTATCATCAGTAACGGCATAGTTTATTATTTAAATCTATATGTGTATATATATCTATGTAGTCTTATGTATGTCTATTATATTTTATTTGTATGTATTAGTGTATTAACAATATGTATTTTATATTCTTATTATATGGTTTAGTTTATTTAGCTATTGGTATTTAGGTTTATTTTACACCACCTCCCATTGTCCATTTGTTCGTTTTTTCCCTAGCGTTAAGGTTGTCTGGAAGAGATCGCTATTTAGCGATAAGACCGCCTTTTTGTACCTACTTATTAAGATTTCTCTTTGTAACCTGTCATTTGTGTTTCTGTGGTGCAATAAAGTATATACATACATACATACATACATAATATATTCGGTAATAAATTGAATTATTTTTTAATTTTTAGTGTTTGTGGCATTGAAATCGGTTTTAATACTTTCGCTGTGGTTTGAACAGTTCGATTTTAATCAACGCTATGACGTGGGTATTAATGAGTAAAATGACAACAATATTACCGACTATGATAAAGGGAGTGCTACGTTTTAATTATTCACGTCCTCTCGCGGTGCGTTTAAAATTAACTGCACGCTTACGACCTGTCTTGCGACAAAAAGTTGCAACCTGTCTCGCGACAAAAAGTTGCTACAGATGTAGGTAATGAGAACATGACACTAAAGGTACGCGTGAAAATTATTTGGTTATTATAATGGTTACGGTTTTGATACCTCTGTCCTCTACCTACATAATATTATGAGAACTCTCAAATATTTATTTATTTATGTACTAATAACTTAAAACATGTGCAAATGGAAATGGGCAGGCCACATACAAAGAGTTGCGGACGAAAGGTGGTCACATACAGTCACCAACTGGTACCCACGAGACTCAAAACGTAGAAGAGGCCGACCTTTCAAAAGATGGAGTGACGCCATAGTCAGAGTGGCAGGAAAAACATGGCCGAGAGTAGCTAAAGATAGAAAGAAATGGCTTCTAATGGAGGAGGCTTTTACTATCCTAGGCGGTCCTTACAATGAAACCCATTATACTAACATAGTTATTATAGAATAAGAAACATAGTTTACTAACCTACTAATAATTCTTTTATTTTTTATTTTTGTTAATTTTGCACTGTATTAGTAATAAGAAAAATATTGTAAGGAGAAAATAAAGCTATTTTTATTTATTTAATTATTATAACTTAAAACATGAACAATGAAACGACGTGCACAAATGACAATTGTTATTCAGCAAGCCATAAAAATATGTGAGAAAATCAAATTTTGATAATGCTGAATAGGTACTGAGATTTGTACATAATGTCTAGTACAGAGCGTACTTTGATTTTACTCAGAGTTTACAAAGTTAAATCGAAACGTAGCTTTATTTTTAAGCTCATACAAATCCAATAACTGACTATCAAAAAGTGTGAATTTTACTTTACCTATTTTGAATAGGTAAGGTAAATTATAATGATTTTCATTTTCATTTTCATTTTGAGTCATTTTTAAAGTTGATCATAGAAATTATTAAAACAGAGACGCTCTAATGGCACACGCTAGGATGTTTGAGTTTGGACTGTCCATACCTACACTTGTACCACATTTTTAACATTACACTTTTAGTCTTTGTTTGTTATGGAGATGCAGCAACTTCATGTCGCACGACTAGTCGCTGGTGTGCGCATGGATATAATGATACGGCAATAATGAGCCGATGAGTGTAATTAAAATCTAATTATGTGGATCTACGTGTAATTAAATTGCAGCGCATTTTGGTTGTGTTCTCTGACAGAGATTATTGCGAATGCCCAGTTTGATATTAGCGATTGGTTTAAACTTGAAATATTTATTTTACTTCAAATCAAAAACCCAAATTCTCATTTCAGTAGGTAGGTACCTATATTATAGTACGGTCTACCCGCAGTTATATAAAATCACGGCAGAGATCCCACGTACGGAAGCGATCACTGCAATCCGCATGAATATTTCACAAGGTATCGGTGTACCGTGCGTGATGCCAATCGACAATTTTTGCCGAGACCAATAGGGTACCTATTTGATACCGCCGCTCCGTTTCTGCTTGTATCACTAATATTTGATAGGTAATCTATATCAGCTATAGTACGTGACAAGTCGAGATGGCAATCGGGGAAGGAACGCCCCGCAATTACCCGGTGTGGACGAGCGCGGGTGACTTGCGGGTGTGCTGGGCGTCTTCCTGCCTCATACCCCGATTGCTATCTCGGCATATTGGAGATGTCTCTCAACAAGTTCAAAGTTTTCATAAAACGTAAACTAATTGAAAAATCCTATTACAATGTAAAGGATTATTTAAATGATAAGCAAGCTTGGGAATGAGTTGCTTAACGGCTTGTGATAGTTCTGATAAGTGTCAATAATTTTGTAAAGTGGTGATAATAAAAAGAATACCCGGCTGAGTTTACACATGCTCTGGTCGTTTCGTAGGTTTAAATCGCATTGGTGCAATTTAATATTTCCACTCCACTTAAAAAGAGCAACCTCCGAGTTTCTTGCTTGTTCTTCTCGGTAGGAACGGTATTCCGAACCAGTGGTAAATTAAACTATTTGACGATTCGAAAGCACTTGAATAAAAATAAATTCTATTCTATTCTATTCTCTTATACGGAAATCAAACCGAACCTGCTTTCGAATATTATTGGAATTCTAACCACTACGCCTGAGTGGTCAAATAAAAAAATAAAAAAAATAAAGGTAGGTATATTACAAAGGTAGGCTTCTTAATATATTTGCTTGGATATCATTTTTATGACATTCTTCTTTTACACTCGGACTGTGAGCTCTTGATACTTTTAATAAATCCTAAATTAATACAAACGTCACAAAAGCGCTTCAGAACTAGAATGACAATCTCCTTAGCGCACTGGTGAGCATTAGAGACTGAGACCTGGAAAGGCAAAGGTTATACTTAACTAGCTTATGTCCGCGATTTCGTCCGCGTATACTACACAAATTTCTAACCCCTGTTTTACCCCTTTGGGGATTGAATTTTCAAAAATCCTTTCTTAGCGGATATCTACGTCATAATAGCTATCTCCATGCAAAAGTTCAGCCCGATCCGTCATGTAGTTTGAGCTGTGCGTTGATAGATCAGTCAGTCAGTCAAACGGTCAGTCGGTCGTTAGTCAGCCTTTCCATATAGATATACAGATTTCTATAAATTTACTTTGCTCTAGTTTGGTGGGAGGATTCGGTCGCTGCTAGCTATCTACTGGAAAAGACTTGCCGCCAAGAGATTTAGTGATTTCCGGTACCTACCATGCCACAGTATAAAAAGAGGCACATTAGTCCGACGCCTTTGATCTCGTGGTAAATGACGACCACAACGACCCTTTCAAATAGGGCCCTTACAACGTACACCATCCGGATGGCTCCTGCTAGATGGCTTGGTCGAATCTCTGTATGTAAAATCATACTCTATGACCATGCGTAGAAACCGATTAGAGACTGTCTTCGGTTTTAGAGCGGATTACTACTTGAAATAAACGAAATTCGTATTCGAACTATCAAAACCTATTGGCCCATGAATAGTAGGTACGGAAGTATCAAAACTGCTCGTGTAGCTACACATAGTAAGAGTAAACGTGCTCGGTATACAAACGGCACTAGCATTGTTATTTGGCGGGACATTTACGACGTCGGGAGGCCATTGCTTACGCTACGAGTATACACGATTACAGACCTAATGCGGCAAAGTGTGCTTTACTACACTATTGTATAGATCTACTGTTATAGATACATTTTTTCATTATAGGCGCACGCTTCACCACGACACGGTAATGTTATCTATACAGTATTCCAACTTCATACAAATAACAAACGGACGAAACGCGAGCTATACCTACGCGCCTCGATCTCGCGGTGCGCTCGCGGTGCAGCCAGTCGCGAGATTTTTAACAATATTTTTCGCGCGATTTTTCCACTAAAAATAAGTTCAAGTAAGTACATATTTAATATGACGAGTAGCATATTTTGTACTGTAGATTTATTTTTTATTTTTAGCCATATTAAATGACTAATATTCCCCTTTCCTCTCCAATTAAGCGTCAGGCTTATGCTAGGAGTAGGTATACGACAATAGTGCAACGGGCGGGATTTGAACCGTCGGCCTTTCGGTTTTCAGTCCACTCCTATACCGGTTGAGCTATTGAGGCTCTGAAAGAGATTATACCCTGGATTAACACATATATTACTTTTTATCCCGGAAAATCAAAGAGTTCCCGTGGGATTTTGAAAAACGTAAATCCACGCGGACGTTATATAATATAACTTGTTAACCACCTAATAACAAGTAACAACCAGTATTAAAAACATGTCTAACATGAGAATAAACAACGAATCCCATATAAAAGGGTTAAGTATCTGAATGCCCAAAAAGGCTAAAAGGGGGGGGCTTTTAATAGTAACTATTAATTACATTTTTATGCACCGCTATCCACGCTCAGTCCTGACTTAAAAGGTTTTAAAGCATTCAATACTTGGGGCGAATACACACAAATCACTAAAGACACGTTTGATTAGGTGAAAAACACTGGTACCAGTTAGGGAGGGTTCTGTAGGTATATGGTAGAGATTTAATATATACCTCGGTAAGTACTCGTAGATATGAAAATATGAAGTACTAGCTAATGCCCGCGACTTTGTCCATGTGGTATTTTTTTATTGAACAACTAACAGAATCATACAAAAAAATTATCACTCAAATTATAGGCGCCTACAGCATGAAAATTTAGACGGATAAGTCGTCGTGGATTTAGGCTTTTCAAAATCCCGTGGGAACTCTTTAATTTCCGGGATCAAAAGTTGCTTATGACATGTTAATCCAGGGTGTACTTATGTACCTACTACATGTACTTATTCCTTCCGCCCGCCCTAAGTCTTTACAAGAGACATAAGTCCGATAGTGGACGTCTATCGGTTGATTACGGCGATGATGATGATGAGTAGAATGAAAGGTCCAATGTTCCCTACGTACCTACCTACTATTTATAAAACTTGTTGTGTAAGTATCTACTTTAGGTAATTGATGATCATTATGATCAACCCATAGTCTAAGCTAAAGGTAAAGCTATTCATTAAGTTCTTTAACCATTTAACCTGCGGAACCCGAAAATCAGTAAAACATAAACTGAGAGCACTGATAAAGAAGCAAAAAGGTAAACATTGGACACGTATTGGGCTAAATATAAATGTCTCCGAGACACATTAAGATAACCGCTGGAATGTTAAAAGCTATTTAATATTATGTTCTGTTCAAACTTTATTATGGACGACGCGGAGGCGGCGAAAAGTTTTGCACGAACACGACGAATTTCGTCTTAAGACGACGAACTTTAGACGAAATTCGTCAGAATTGGTAGCGATTGCTCTCAAATATAAATGTCTCTAAATATAAATGTCTCCGAGACATATTAAGATAACCGCTGGAATGTTAAAAGCTATTTAATATTATGTTCTGTTCAAACTTTATTATGGACGACGCGGAGGCGGAGAAAAGTTTTGCACGAACACGACGAATTTCGTCTTAAGACGACGAACTTTAGACGAATTTCGTCAGAATTGGTAGAGCATGCTTTAAAAAACGTTCTTCCAAAAGCCTAATATCAAAAGTCTTAGATCCGATGAAATCGTGCGTTGTTGCGTCGCCTAGTGATAACAGAAAATGATAGTAAAATAATTCAGTAGGTCGATTTCGTAAAACCTGCACGATTAACCTGCACTGTAATAATGATTAATCATTATTACAATCTCAATTGTTGTGATTGGCTGAATTAGTGCGATTCTTGTTGCAACAATGCATTGTAGCCAATAGTGATCGAGCAACAACCAATCAGAGGTGAATGCGATCGTGACATTGTAGCTGTCATTCTACCGCAATCGAGCAGCTGGTATATTTAGCACTAAGCCTTTGCAGAGGTATTTAGAATTGTTGTTTTCAGAGATAGCTTTAAAACTTATGACCTAAAAAATTAGTAAAACGCCATTTTTACATGTGAAATTCTTTAGTTTTTAGTTCGTTTTTTTGGTACTTACGAGACACATGTTTTTACCTAAATTTTTAAGGACGATTTTTTAAAACATCCGTTACTTTCGCCCAACGTGCACGCACTCCGTCTTACAAGGCGGAGGTATTTAAATGAAACTACGATAAACAACAGGTATTAATGAACGTACAAATGCCTCTCGTATTTCTATAGATTATACACGTACCCATTACACTCTTATGTCGAAGGTCTGTGTCAGTGCTGTGTAGCCGCTTGACCCTTGATGTAACCGTCATAATTTAGGGGTTAAAAAGGTAAGAATTTAAATAGGATATAAAAGGAAAAGGTGACTGACTGATCTATCAACGCACAGCTCAAACTACTGGACAGATCGGGCTGAAATTTGGCATGCAGATAGCTATTATGACGTAGGCATCCAGGCAAAAAAAGGCATCCGCTAAGAACGGATTTTTGAAAATTCAACCCCTAAGGGGGTGAAATAGGTGTTTGAAATTTGTGTAGTCCACGCGGACGAAGTCGCGGGCGTAAGCTAGTATATCATAAAGAAACGAAATTATTTCATTTTTAATGGGCATCAGAATTTTTAACATAAGTTTACAATAATGTTAATAGATGGCACTGTTATGGAATACATAATGTAATTATGGGATACCGCGAGGTCTTAGTTCGGGGCGAACCACTAGTTAACTATAGGTCATCATCATCAACCAATAGACGTCCACTGCTGGACATAGGTCTCTTGTAGGGACTTCCACAAGCCACGGTCTTGCACCGCCTGGATCCAGCGGCTCCCTGTGACTCGTCTGATGTCGTCCGTCCACCTAGTGGGGGGTCTCCCAACGATGCGTCTTCCGGTGCGAGGTCGCCATTCCAGCACCTTGGTTCCCCAACGTCTATCTATCGGTTGTACGAACTATGTCCCCTGCCCATTGCCACTTCAGCTTCGCAACCCGTTGAGCTATGCCGGTTACTCTAGTTCTCCTACGGTAACTATATACGGTACCTATAGGTAGTTACTAGTTACTAATAAGTGGCCAAAAAGATGTTAGAGCCCAGAGGCACCCTATTCTATAACTAATAACTATACATATTATATAGTGTGTAGTGTCCCTTATATAAGGCACGGTGCACATTAAATCCATCGTACACAATCTACAAAAGAGTTGTTACAATTGTACCCATTGTAGTGCGTTTATCAGTATCGAATAAATCGCGCTCACTCCGCAAACAGCCTCTTATCTCTAAGCTTTATTGCAATAAAGTATCAAGACTTTTTTGTTTTTATCTAATACTAGCTTATGCATGCGATTTCGTCCGCGTGTACTACACAAATTTCAAACCACTATTTCACCCCCTTAGGGGTTGAATTTTCAAAAATCCTTTCTTAGCGGATGCCTAGGTACCTACATCATAATAGCTATCTGCATGCCAAATTTCAGCCCGATCCGTCCAATAGTTTGCTCGCGAATATTTTGTTGTACTTACCTACCATCGTAAAAGATACTTACTTACATAATATCGTTTTGACTAAGATGGTTACCTAATACATAACCTACTCCCGCTATGAAACCTACTTATTTGAAACTAGCTGATGCCCACGACTCCGTCCGCGTGAATTTAAGTTTTCAAAAAAAACCCGTGGGAACTCTTTAGTTTTCCGGGATAAAAAGTAGCCTATTAAATGTCATTCTCTCTACTATTCTGTACTACTAGGTATGTATGAGTCCCGCAAATTGCTATTGCGCTGGAAACATGTCTCATTAACATCGTAATGGTGTCATTTTGACGTCAGCCGAAATAAAAATATACCACCAGCTCGAAACTTCAGTCCTGACGTCACTAAAATGGCAGCCACGCGCATTAGCAATTTACGGGACTTATACTCTTTAACTACCTACGTACCCATGCAAAAAATCAAATCCATCCATTGCTCTGTTGCAACGTGATTGAAGGACAAACCAACAAACAAACACAACACAAACAAGGGTAGGTAATCAAAGCCAAAGCTATTTATTCAAAATAAGTAGGTAGGTAGGTACTTACCATTGAACACTTTTTGACTGTGTTGTTTTGTAGGTAACATAATCTAGGTAAGTAGGTACCTAATGGTGACAATAATAATTAATGGTGATAATTAAGTAAACTTTAAACTAAAGCTCCCTGGTCTGAGTCTTGCCCACAACAAACTCGGACCTTTCTGTAGGTAACTATTTTAAACTTACCTTTGCACAAGTTTAAAAAATCTATTAAAAATATGCTCCTGAAAAAAGCATACCTACCTATTACAACAATTGAAGATTATCTAAATGATAAAAGAGCGTGGATTTGACCTGCAGCTCGTTCCAGCAACGCACAAGACTGCAAATACTATTTTATACATGGCATAATCTTGTACCTATATCAAATATTTGAAAAGAGCAACCGCCGAGTTTCTTGCTGGTTCTTCTCGGCAGGAAAGGCATTCCGAACCAGTGGTAGATGCATCCGACTATTCGAAAGTACTTGTAAAAGTTTATTCGAATAAAGAGATTTTTATTTTTATTTTATTTTTTATAGGTAGGTATAGTTAGGTAGGTGCAGGTATATTTCGAGTTCTGCGCTATGTACCTACCTATTACATTAAGTTTTATATCAAGGCATCATTGTCTTTTTGTCGTCCTGAGAGAGTCGTTAAAATCGGATCTATTGGAGCATCGTTATCGGCGCGAATAAATCGCGTCTGCGGAATAAAGTCGTCACGATACGATATCGCGCGTCGCCCACGACACGTCGCCGCGCGCTAGTATACGACTGACTTTACAATTGTTAAGGCTGGAGACACATTAGGTATAACATGTACTTACTTAGATATAAAAACCGACTTAAATACCTAACCGTGTTTCTACACTAAAAATTGAAAAACAATTTAATTTCTTACCGAACCAAGAGTTAATTATCCTGATAATAATTAATAAATGTGAAAGTGTGGATGTTTGGATGTTTGTTACTCAATAACGCAAAAACGGCTGAACGGATTTAGATGAAATTTGGAATGGAGATGGATTATACCCTGGATTAACACATAGGCTACTTTCTTATGAGGCCCATAGTTAAAAAATATTTAAGTATCTACGTGATCAAATCAGAAATGAGGAGATCCGTAGGAGAACTAGAGTAACCGACATAGCTCAACGCGTTGCGAAGCTGAAGTGGCAATGGGCAGGGCACATAGTTCGTACAACCGATAAGTAGACGTTGGGGTCCCAAGGTGCTGCAATGGCGACCTCGCACCGGAAGACGCAGTGTTGGAAGACCCGCCACTAGGTGGACGGACGACATCAGACGAGTCGCAGGGAGCCGCTGGATTCAGGCGGCGCAAGACTGTGGCGTGTGGAAGTCCCTACAAGAGACCTATGTCCAGCAGTGGACGTCTATCGGCTGACGATGATGATAATGAACCTGTCATTTGTGTTTTGTGGTGCAATAAAGAATATATGTACCTACCTACATGCCTACATATATACCTACCTAAGTCCCGCAAATTGCTATTGCGCTGGAACCATGTCTCATTAACATCGAAATGACGTCATTTTGACGTCAGCTGAAATAAAAATATACCATCAGCTCGAAACTTCAGTCTAGTGCTGACGTCACTAAAATGGCGGCCACGCGCATTAGCAATTTGCGTGCTTATTTACATACTTAGCTTTTCTTTTACAAAAATAAAATTCCCCCAGAGTTCTAAAAAGCGACGGAGCGAAATCAAAAGTCATTAACGTCCAATGAGTTAAAAAGTTCACTGACGTCTATAATAAATCATTTTCCTTTTATAGAAAGGTAATAGCTGGGCATCTCAACGGGAATTTTTTAACGTCTTTCTTCATCAATTTTTACACGAATTGTAAAATGTTTTACGCTGACTGTATCAGAAAACTGTTCTTTTCTAGATAGATATAGAATTAATGATACTTAGAGAATTTTATTTGTCATCCAAAGCCTGACCAGAAAAATAAAATCTGTCCAAGTGCGAGTCAGACCAGACCACCAAGGGTTCTGCAGTTGTATTTTTCGACATTTTGCAAATCTGTTTTACAATAGGTAGGTATATAGGTTTTTTTATGGTATCCCTCTTGTTAAAGTTATCTTACTTTGTTAGTTGATAATATTAATCATTGTTCATGAACACATTTTAATTTTTTTTGTGTTGTAAGTTGTAACCACAAATTCACGGTTTTCGGATTTTTCCCCTTACGTGTGCTATAAGACCTATAGGTACTTACTCTACTCTACTGTATAGATTTCTTGACAGACAGACAGCCAGGCAGACGGGCAGACGGACAGACATACGGACGGACGGACAGACGGACAGACGGACGGACGGACCGACAGACAGACAGATTTTTTTGGGTCAACCAACGTTCTACGGTTCTACATCAAAACTTCCACTTTGTCATTCATTTCGTCGACGAGCTAGAGTTACTGTGAGTCATGGGTCCGTAAAACGTGGACAGACATACAAGCAGATAATAGGTAGGTATAATAGGGCTCCGTAACAAACCCTTTTGGGGTACGGAACCCTAAAAATTTAATAGAGATGATAAAGTCCCTTGACTCTACAGTGTACCCTTGCTTTCTCTTTTCTTGTTCCCGTCTTCATTATAACACGTAAAGCGCGCACATTTCTACATGTTGGCAATGAATGCGAGACGGAAAAGTGGCACTCAATTGTAAGCTTTATGTTGCACACTTTTTTTTGTTATCGTTTTAATAATTTCAGCCAATCAGCATCGCCGTTCGTCGACCGCTGACGCCCTCTTGGCCCCCGATTGGTCGGTTGCGTGGAACAGATTGTGCGATGGCGGGAAACGGATTTAAGTTTAGGGCATCTCATTCTTGTGGTTTTAGGGTTGTGCAGTGGTCGCTACGAACTCGTATATCGATATGAATACGATAAAAAAAATAGCAGCCTGTCTATCGAGACTTAAGAGAGGCTTAGTCTAAATATATAAAAGGAAAAGTTGACTGACAGACTGACTGACTGACTGATCTATCAACGCACAGCTCAAACTACTGACCGGGTAGGGCTGAAATTTGGCATGCAGATAGCTATTATGATGGTGGCATCCGCTAAGAAAAGATTTTTGAAAATTCAACTCCGAAGAGGGTGAATTAGGGGTTTGAAATATGAGTAGTCCACGCGGACGAAGTCGCGAGCATAAGCTAGTTTTTAATAAAGCTCCTATTATTAAGTAATACCTTATTAGGAATACTTTATAATGCACCTATTTCCGACAAATATTTAATTATATTTACTTATATGTACCTACCTAAATAATATGCCCTAATTTACCTACACAAACAATGCGCGTTGACGTTTTTAGGTAGCAAAGATATTTATAGTATCTGGTATGGGTACCAGTAATAGTTAGTAAAATATATTAAAGCGGTAGATCTTTTAGTAACCTTTCAGGAAGTATTATAGAAGGTACATAATAGTTCAATGTTACTAACAGACAGAATATCCTCTAGTGCACAGCACAGGTCAGGTAAGTGTTTGAAATAATATTTTTTAAACACTTACCACTTGCTAGTTACAATCTGTTGTTGCAATTTTTTGATCTTAGAAAGAAGTTAGAAAACTTATATATCAGCTTAGAAGTATCTACGTTTAATTTGATTTTAATTTAGGATTAAGTACGTAGTTAGCAGGCGATGGAGAGAGATATGCTTGGAGTTTCTCCACGTGATCAAATCAGTAATGAGGAGATCCGTAGGAGAACCAGAGTTACCGACATAGCTCAACGGGTTGCGAAGCTGAAGTGGCAATGGGCAGGAAATAGGTGTAGTTCGTAAAACCGATAGACGTTGGGGTCCCAAGGTGCTGGAATGGCGACCTCGCACCGGAAGACGCAGTATTGGAAGACCCCCCACTAATTGGACGGTGTTTGAGGTGATCGTCGACTCGAGAGGAAGAAGTAAAAAATATGTTTATTTTTTGATTTAAAAATTTATTTTTATCGATAGCGACGTATCGACAACGCCCAACCCCAGACAATCTAATTGAGACAGACCGCGTGAAGTTTACTGAACGATATTGTCTATTGAGTGCTGGTAGTTACGTTCGAGAGTTAGCTGTTGGTAAATTTAGATTCTCAATCGTACCCTGGTTTTGTAATGATAGCCTAGTGGTTAAGACGACGGCCTCCTATTCAAGGGGTCCAGGGTTCAAGAGACTATTCATCATGATCAACCCATCGCCGGCTCACTGCAGAGCACGGGTCTCCTCTCAGAGTGAGAAGGGTTTGGCTATAGTCTACCACGCTGGCCATGTGCGGATTGGTAGACTTCACACACCGTTGAGAACATTATGGAGAAGTCTCAGGTATGCAGGTTTTCTCACGATGTTTTCCTTCACCGTTAAAGCAAGTGATATTTAATTATTTAAAACGCACATAGCTCCGAAAAGTTAGAGGTGCGTGCCCGGGATCGAACCCCCGGGATCGAAGAAGAGACAATACTATAGGCATCACTTGTTTTAACAGTAGGTAAAGGAAAACATCGTGGAGAAACCTGCATTCTTGTAAGTTCTCGCGGGCTCTCTCTTTATTATTCTGTGCTAAGTATGAAGCTGTGATAGCATAGTGGTTAGGGGACGTCCGCCTCCTAATCGGAGGTCGGGGGTTCGATCCCGGGCCTCTAACATTCGGAGTTACCTATATGCGTTTTAAGTAATTAAATATCACTTGCTTTAACGGTGAAGGAAAACATCGTGCGGAAACCTGCATGCCTGAGAGTTCTCCATAATGTTCTCAAAGGTGTGTGGAGTCTATTAATCCGCAATTGGCCAGCTTGTTGGACTATGGCCTAAGCACTTCTCATTCTTAAAGGAGACCCGTGCGCAGTAGTGGGCCGGCTAAGCGTTGAGTTGATGAACCCAGGACCCCTCGATAAGGAGGCCGCCGTCCTATGACCGCTTTCAAAAAAATCGGCCAAGTGCGAGTCCTACTCGCGCACCGAGGGTTCCGTACTACAATCGTATTTTTTCGACATTTTGCACGATAAATCAAAAACTATACCTAATGCATAAAAATAAATAAATAAAAAAATTTTAGAATGTACCTACAGGTAAAAGCCCTTTCATAATAATATGATAACCCAATTGGTATACCTACCGAGTTATCTTACTTTGAAAATTGAAAAGACAATTTTTTTTTCATGAACACATTTTAATTTTTTTTGGTCATGTAACCACGAATTCAGAGTTTTCGGATTTTCCCCCTTACGTGTGCTATAAGACCTACCTACCTGGCAAATTTCATGATTCTAGGTCAACGGGAAGTAGGTACCGTATAGGTTTCTTGACAGACACGGCAGCCAGACAACGAAGTGATCCTATAGGGGTTCCTTTTTTCCTTTTGAGGTACGGAACCTTAAAAAGGATGGTAGGTAGTTGTTGTAAAACTAAATTGGTCTCGAAAATCGTTTGGGTAAGTAGGTTACCCACGAAGTTAATGGTAGCGTAAATACTCGATGCTCGTTATTTCTCTAAATACAGCTTAATGGCGCTTATTTCGAAATGATAGATGAAGCACAAAATTACCTGCAGCGACGGTTGCCACACATTATGGGGTTTTAAGGATATCTCCTAGATTATCATTGAGTCAAATAGGATGACTATGCCAAAAATAAATTATTTCTTACGAACTAAGTATTAGATAAAGGATCTTCCAAAATTCGTAAAATCCACATCCTCTGTTAGTTTTAAATTTGCTAACCATTTTAAATTACCTATCATCTATTTACATAAAAAATTTACCTACTTGTTAGGCTTATTATTGCTTATATTGCTGATAAGGTTGTTATGACGGCCTCTTTTTTTAACGTCGTTATTCTTATAACGTATTTAAATTAACCCATATTTTTAACAATAAAATTGTTTATAACATAATATAAAACTTTAACATTATTTGACACCTCTACATTACACCTGTAGTATAAGGTGGGTACGTAGGTATACTAACTAACTACTTGGTAAGTAGGTATTTTTTTATATTTTACAGTGCGGCCCTAGATTCTTTTTACCCTACCCTAAAATAACAGTCACGATAATATTACTTTAATAATTCATGGCATCTTCCATTATTATTAATTTAAAATACTATATTTATTATTTTAAATTTTAAAATAAAAATAGTTTGAGATTCGCCATAGTGCAAATTGGGATTGTAGCGACATCTGGCTTTGAGTAGTTGTAACAAAACAATTATCTACTTATCAATAGATGGCGCTATTGTTCAAACGCATTTTAAGTTCTAACGTAGTTATTACATTGATCGATAGATGGCACTAAAGTTTAAAATATAAACGAAACTTTGAAAACTGCACCCCCAACCCCGAACCGCCACTTTTGAATGATAATAATATTTTTATTATTTAGTTTTTACTGCTGCAATATAAATATAAAATTCCAACTCTCTACCAAGTAGATACGGTTCACGAGATACAGCCCACTGACAGACAGACGGACGGACAGCGGAGTCTTAGTAATAGGGTCCCCTTGCTTGCGTTGGCAGTTGGCACCCTTTGGCTACGGAACTATAAAATAGTTTTTCTCTGCTGTGGAGTGTTGTACCTACATAAGAGGTATGGCGAGGAGATCCTGCATTCGATTCCCTATTGAGTCAAATTCAGATATGCGTTCTAGAATCAAGAGGGAGGTTTTTGGGTTTGAATTCGTAATAAATGAGTAAAATAACTTAATTTGTGTTTAATATATTTTTTATACAATGCGTATTTTATTACTATTTACTAATATGAATATGAACCAAGTTTAATTCGACTTTTCGAATTAAAATATTTACGTACTTATTAATAATAGGAAGGTATAATAACAATAATATAGTATACCATATTATAGTAATTTGTGTGTTTTTAAAAATATTTTATCGTAATAATAATTTTATTGTAGTTACTTACTACTTAACGAAGTAGAGCTCCTAATCGCTTGAGAAGTTCAAACAAAAAATCTATAGAGACGACATTTTTGTAATTAATAATTATTATAGTTACATAGAATAAAAAAATTAATGTAAAATGAAAGCAGATTTAAGTGTAGATTTTGAATAAAACAATTAAATATTACAATTTATGAACAATACAATTGAAATGTAGGAACAATTAACTTTTTAAAATTAAAGCTACCTACTAATATTATTATATTTTATTTATTTCGGCTACCTATGGAAATATATCGATGCATAAAGCCAGCCACGCTTATGCATTGATTCATAAGAATAATATAATATAAACATATTTTATTTGAATAAGAATAAATTAAGATCCAAAAACTAGACCAAATAAATTAAAATATGTATATTTAATGAGTATTACTATTAATTACTAAAAATTAGATATATTTTTACATTAAATGAGAAGCTGGCGAACAAAAAGTTATACGAAATAAAATTTTACAGAAGAAGCAAAAACCTTATGAAAACTGTTGAAACTGTACAGTTTTCATCAAAATCCTGGGACTATTTTCCAGCCGGTTTGTTTCGAAATGAGTTTGATTTTGACTAGGCAGTTTTCCAGTTTTGCTTGTAAATGAGTCATCATCATCATGATCAACCCATCGCCGGCTCACTACAGAGCACGGGTCTCCTCTCAGAGTGAGAAGGGTTTTGGCCATAGTCTACCACGCTGACCAAGTGCGGATTGGCAGACTTCACACACCTTTGAGAACATTATGGAGAACTCTCAGGCATGCAGGTTTCCTCACGATGTTTTCCTTCACCGTTAAAGCAAGTGATATTTTAATTACTTAAAACGTTAACTTAAAAAAGTTAGAGGTGCGTGCCCGGGATCGAACCCCCGACCTCCGATTGAAAGGCGGACGTCCTAACCACTGGGCTACCACAGCTTCTGTAAATGAGTACATATTTGTATTTAAGTACTATAGATTTTTATTTAATTAGAAGTGTAATTACTTACACCATTTTGTTCATCAGCTCCTTAAATAAATAACTGTTCAGAAATCACATTTTCCTTGTATGACTTGATACTAATAAGTATAGGCACCTACTATTTAATCTGTTTATCTTTATTTTGTATGAAATAAAAAAAGAATACCTATATAGTTAAATGCGTATTAGTTAAATTAATTTTCTTTTCTTATAGCATAATATTAATTTATTTTAATAGTGAACTTTTACCTACTTACACTATAAAATACCTTAATCATAAAGTTAACTATAAAATCTCATATTTGGTGATTTGACACTGTTTTTAAACTTTTTGGTTTTGCTTATTGGAACGCATCGTAGAGAGGGTCTGGAGTTCGATCCGTGTTGTACCGTCTCGGTAGTTCAATGTCATCTTCTTTAGTATTATAGTCGCACGGTGTTAGTAACTGAAACAGAAATATATATAGTACCTTTTTTACTTGAATATCCTAATCCTAATCCAGAAATGAGGAGATCCGTAGGAGAACTAGAGTAACCGACATAGCTCAACGCGTTGCGAAGCTGAAGTGGCAATGGGCAGGGCACATAGTTCGTACAACCGATAGACGTTGGGGTCCCAAGGTGCTGGAATGGCGACCTCGCACCGGAAGACGCAGCGTTGGAAGACCCCCCACCAGGTGGACGGACGACATCAGACGAGTCGCAGGGAGTCGCTGGATCTAGGCGGCGCAAGACCGTGGCGTGTGGAGGTCCCTACAAGAGACCTATGTCCAGCAGTGGACGTCTTTTGGTTGATGATAATGATGATGTTCTTGAGGTTGCTGGTTTATTGTGCTGGAGTCACCTCTTTCTAAACTTACCAGTAGGTGCGCGCTTTCCATTTCACACATCTACCTCAGCGGCCACACCACTTCAGGCGAAATTACTACCCCTAATATAAATGTGAAAGTGTGTTTGTTTGTTGGTTTGTTGGTTTTTTGGTTTGTTGGTTTCCTTCAATCACGTCGCAACGGTGCAACGGATTGCCGTGATTTTTTGCATGGGTATGGTTAAAGACCTGGAAAGGGACATCACATAGGCTACTTTTTATCTCGGAAAATCAAAGAGTTCGTATGGAATTTTTAAAAACCTAATTCCACGCGGACGAAGCCGCGGGCATTACCTAGTATTTTTAATAGACAACGGTCAACCTACGTCATTAATTAATGGTACATCATCATCATTATGCTCTACTTGTGCACGTTGTTTTTTTTAATTCATAGTCTAGCGCTTGGCTGCAATCAGACCTAGTGGCAAGTGGTGATGCAACCTAAGATCGAGCGCGCTTGTCTAGAAGATGCCTTTTCACTCTTGACTTAAAGATACCCATATTATAATTGGAGGGGAAAACTGATGCTGGAAGGGTGTTCCAAATCTTATAAGAAATGAGCTATTATTTTTTAGCTATAGGCGGCTATAGTACTACTTACTCTTTCGGTTACCGGCCTTCCTTCCAGCAAATACTTGAGTTTATTCATCTGACACGGCGAGAGAACCTTCTCCAAGCTCACGTCATCTCGCTTGTGTCCGTCCCGCTTCCCGTTTGTCCAGCCCCGCGAGTATTGGAACGTTTGCGATGCCACGGACGTCATTGTGACGAAGAGGAATAGAACGGTAAGGTTTACTAACATGCTTGTATGTAACCTGGAGAGAAAAATAATTACTAAGTACAACCCGTCGGAAATATCTGAGACCCTGCCTTAATGACGTCATGCAACGTGCTTGCGTTGACAACGGTACTGGCACTGGTACTGGCAACGGTACTGGTAGAACATAGTGTTTATATAGGTACTCTTTGGGTACTGGATAGGCGAAAATGGGCAAGCTGCGGGGAAGCACGAGGAGATGCGCATTCCAGCGAGGTGCCAGATATTTCCGACGGGGTGTTTTTGCAAAATGAGCGCCTGAGCGCTGACTGTAATCATACCAGTAGGTAACCTTTTTATTTTTTCTGAATGGCGGCCATTTTGATTTTTTTATTACTTTGCGCGTATTTGCATTATTATTTATTATGTTATAGCGGTAATAGTAAAAATAAAATTGAAAAATATATTTCAAGTCCCCTATAACGGTTCATGAGCTCAGAGTAGGTACATTGGTATAATGTTCACGAGATACAGTCTGCTGATAAAAAGACGGACGAACGGACGGACACGGACTCACAGCACAGAGTAGGAAAATCTAGGTACTCGTGTGCCCACAGCGAAGGCTTAGTAATAGGGTCCCGTCCCGTTGGTACCCTCCGAATGTGAAACCCTAAAAATAGCATTAAAATATTTTTTCAGTGTATGGTAGATACCCTCTTAAATGTTTACTTTTATTTAGGCGTAGGGAAAGTGCTCGTCGTTTATGTACCTACCTATTTATTATATTAGGAAATATTTTGAAAGTAAACGACTATGTTTGCGCCCTGTTATTGAATTTTAACCGACTTCAAAAATATAAACTCACAAAGTAACAAATACCTCAATTTGGTAACCTAGCCGTGATAGCAGTTAGCTAAGAAGTCCGTCTCCTAGACGGAGGGTAGGGGTTCGACCCTGGGCACGCACCTAATTTCTTATGCCGGCTCCAGACAGACGGCCAACACTCTAATTACGTTAGTCCAAAAAAAAATTGTAGGAAGTCAAGAAGGCGCCCCGGGAAAACGCCAAAAGCAAGTAGTACCGAACGGGCGCCCTCCCGCGATTCGGCCCATATAACCGAGGAGTTGGTGGGGCCATGGGAGGTGGAGGGTTGTTCGTCCAACCTTCCACGTGTGGAGAGGTAGCTCGTACATGTTGGACGATGTTTGCCGATGTTGGCTCGTGTTGGCGCGTGATCGCTCGGATGGCGGTAAATCGTACCAAGGAGCCCACCCCTTGGGTGTAACTAAAACTGCCTTCAAGTTAGTACGCTACCACCTTTATGACTTACCACCAGTCCATTGATTCGCTAATTCAGTGTCTAACATGAAACGATAGCCGTTGAGCTCATTTGACATTTCATTTTTATCCATTGAAGGTTTTGTATCAAAAAATATTTTTACATCACTCAGTGGAGCAGCAATGTAAAACCAACCAATGTCAAATGAGCTCGTGGCTATCATGGCTACCTTGTAATGGAGTCTCGATAGCTCAACGGTTAAAGGAGTGGACTGAAATCCGAAAGTTTGCCGGTTCAAATCCCACCCGTTGCGCTATTGTCGCACCTACTCCTACCACAAGCTTTACGCTTATTTGGAGGGAAAGGGGAATATTAGTCAGCATAAGAAACTTGACTACTTAATATTCTTTAAAAAATCAGCTAAGTGCGAGTCATACTCGCGCACCCAGGGTTCCGTACTACAGTCGTATTTTTTCGACATTTTGCACGAAAAATTAAAAACGATTATCATAATATAAATAAATAAAAATCTGTTTTAGAATGTACAGGTTCTTTCATTATGATACCCCACTTGGCACAGTTATTTTACTTTGAAAATTAAAAATACTAGTTATTTTTTCATGTACACATTTTAATTTTTTGTGATGCAACCACAAACTCACGGTTTTCGGATTTATTCCTATACTTATGCTATAAGACCTACCTACCAACCAAATTTCATTATTCTAGGTCAACGGGAAGTAGTAGGTTTTCTTGACAGACAGACAACAAAGTGATCCTATAGGGTTCCTTTTTCCTTTTGATATACGGAACCATAAAAAAATTAAAAGAAGGGACTACGACCCGCAGCAATGGGGATTAGGACAAAGACTGACGACAACGAACGTAAAACAGTCAAGATCGTAGATATCCAGTTAAACCTGTTAGTATCGGTTAAAAAGAAAAACAAGAGGGTAAAATCGAGTTGAAAAGAAAAGAAAGAAAAGTATCTAATTTGTAGTTGTCCTGTTATTCGAGTACGCATGTTGCTCTCCCCTTTCCATTTGTCCTGTAGTTAGCACGGACTCTCAATTGATTTCTTTTACGCGAAATAAGTGGTACTGAACGGATAAATAAATATACATTGAGGTACCTACCTGTGGTACCTACTTTTAGAGTAAAAGGGGTCTTAGAATTTATAGACACCACAATACTCATCATCGTCATCATCATGATCAACCCATCGTCGACTCTTTACAGAGCACGGGTCTCCTCTCAAAGTTTTTTTTTTAATGAGTGCCAATTAGCTACTCAATTTTATTACGATCTAGCCTAATTTATGACTAATAAGTAATTTTATTTTAACTTAAACTTATAAATTAAATTCCTCTCAAAGTGAGGAGGGTTTTAGCCATAGTCTACCACGCTGGCTAAGTGCGGATTGGCAGACTTCACACATTTTGACATTTTGAGAATACTATGCAGAACTCTCAGACATGTTTCCTCACGATGTTTTCTTTCACCGTTAAAGCAAGTGATATTTGAACTCCGAAATGTTAGAATCGAACCTCGGACCCTTCAAATAGAAGGCTGACGTCTTAGCCACTAAGCTATCACCGTTATAAAGGTACTTAGTTTTGTTAAGCGTACCTACCTACCTTTAGCTTATATTTGTCTAAAAATAAGCAGAAACATGACGAGTCTCCATAAACTATGAACCATATCCATTCTTATTTGAAACAAATCGCCTGTACAAAACACTAACAATATCCTTACACGATCCTTGTGGAAGTATTATGTGAGAGATCGTTACGTTAGTGAGAAATGATATGATAACAAAGGGGAGGTAAAAGTCATACAGGTGGATCGAATGTCCCCATGCAATACGTATCTAATAGCTGTTATAATAACGTTGATAAATTCTTTGGCGCAGTGCCGTAGACTTTTGGCTTGTAATCGATAGATTCCGAGTTCGATTCCCGGATGTTTTTTTTATTATCATCATCATCAATATGATCTAAAGATATGATCGTCGTCATCAATTCCCTGCTGGGCATAATGTCTCTTGAATGTAACCCGCGACTTCGTCCGCGTGGACTACACAAATTTCAAACCCCTATTTTATCCCCTTAGGCGTTGAATTTTCAAAATCCTTTCTAAGCGGACGTCATAACTCATAATAGCTATCTGCACGCCAAATTTCAGCCAAATCCGTCCAATAGTTTGAGCTGTGTGTTGATAGATCAGTCAGTCAGTCAGTCACCTTTTCTTTTTATGTAGATTATTTAAATTGCTATTCGATATAGATATAACCCCACACGATCGAATCATTTCTCAATAAGTTAACACCTCGTAACTCGACACAATATTAAAAAGAATAATATGGTGTGCAGATAATATTGTTAGTAGGTGTTGGAAAGGGTACCTAATTGAATTCTGAACACAAAGAGTAACCTACCTATGAAAAATCAGTAAACAATATCTTTTTAGCTGTGGTAGCCTAGTGGTTAGGACGTCCGCCTCCCAATCGGAGGCCGGAGGTTCAATGCCGGGAACGCATCTCTAACTTTTCGCAGTTATGTGCGTTTTTAACCGACTTCAAAAAAAGGAGGAGGTTCTCAATTCGTCGGAATCTTTTTTTTTTTTATTTTTTTTTTTTATGTATGTTCCCCAATTACTCAAAAACGCCTGGACCGATTTTGAAAATTCTTTTTTTTTAAGTAATTAAACTATTACTTGCTTTAACGGTGAAGGAAAACAGCGTGAGGAAACCTGCATGCCTGAGAGTTCTCCATAATGTTCTCAAAGGTGTGTGAAGTCTACCAATCCGCACATGGCCAGCGTGGTAGACTATGGCCAAAACCCTTCTCACTATGAGAGGAGATCCGTGTTCTGTAGTGAGATCACGATGATGATGAAGTAAGTAGTAAGGTATAATGGAAAAGTTACCTTCGGATGATTTTATGACTTCTACCACTTGCACAAACTAAACTTCGAAAATATTATTATGCAAAAGTGAATATTCAAACAATCTGATATTTGTTCCGATCCGTCGGTCGGTTATCGGCTGACTACACTAGATCATTCTAACTTACCCCTTTTATACAGATCCACCCGTTCTACAGTGGTCGCAAATTTACACCCACATGAAAATAGGGTAAAATCAAAAATATTTTAAAACAGATAGGCAAGGCCCACCTCCTCAACCCTGATGCTGTAAGGAATTGCATTTTTTTTAAAATAGAGATAGCGAGCAAACGAGCGGGCGGGTCACCTGATGTTAAGTGATTACCGCCGCCCATGAACATTTGCAGCACCAGAGGAACCGCCGATGCGTTGCCGGCCTCTTAGGAATTTGTTGGTCCGCCGCTTGAATAACCCCATGTTGTAATCTAGTGGGAACACCGCCGATGGGAGTTGGTTCCACAGTCCATGTGCGTGTTTGCATTCCTAAATCGTGATGATCCCACGGGATCTTTAAAGGATCTAACTTTTCAATGTACATATTTACATCCCATGGACGGGCAACTACGGATAGGCTACTTTTTGTCCGATAAAATCAAAAGTTCCCACGGGATTTTTAATAACCTAAATCCACGCAGGCGAATCAGCTATCAGCTGCTAGTTAATAATATATTAGAGCAAATATGGCGAGTTCTTTCTCAAAATTTACCATCCTTTTACAGACTGATTACGGACAGATTTTATAACTTCTTCTTTTCTTGAAATATTAAAATTTTACTTAATATGCTTTAATTGATTTACCTTAACAAACCTTAACCATCCTTTAGCAATATCAATATAAGTCCCGAAATTGCTAATGCGCGTGGCCGCCATTTTAGTGACGTCAGCACTAGACTGAAGTTTCGTGCAACCAGTACATTTTTTTTGTTGATGGTCTATTTTTATTTCAGCTGATGTCAAAATGACGGCATTTTGACGTTAATGAGACATGGTTCCAGCGCAACAGCAATTTGCGGGACTTATAAGTGCATCTGCCCAAAGTGACACCTTTACCATTTTGTGCTACCATTGTAGAGGTTCCACAACGCACAGTGTGCCAATACATGCCGAGTTACTATTCCCCATTTCCCTGGAACTAGGAACTTGAGCCCGGTGACACCGAGTAAGATTACAGTGGGAAAATTATCCCTAATTATCACTGCTACTGAAACAATTAGAGTTTATTCTGAACCGTAATGTTATCTACTTTTCTAGACAATAGTGTGACGGGAAACGGATTTCACAAATCTATGAAAATGACCTACATACACATCGGTGCCCTTTATTTTATTTATTTATTTCCACAAAAAATTTCAATCAATTTTACAATATTGGTTTCTTCGTGTTCATATAAGGGCTTGGCGTCAATTGTCTGAGCACTGCACAACAACCTACTTGAGCGTTGCTCATTGGGCTCTTCCAAACAGGGTCTTATGGACTGTAGTAATAAAATGATGTGTATTTTTGGACAGTATGTATGTATGTATGTATATACTTTATTGCACCACAGAAACACAAATGACAGGTTACAAAAATAAATCTTAATAAGTCTTATCGCTAAATAGCGATCTCTTCTAGACAACCTTAACCTTAGGTGGTGTAAAATAAACCTAAATACCAATAGCTAAATAAACTAAACCATATAATAAGAATATAAAATACATATAATTAATACACTAATACATACAAATAAAATATAATAGACATACATAAGACTACATAGATATATATACACATATAGATTTAAATAATTAACTATGCCGTTACTGATGATAGCAAAGAGATAGGTAATGATCTTTGACGTCAATTTTAAATTTGTTAAGGGATTCAGCACGATGGATTTGCGAGGGAAGCTCGTTCCATAAACAGATAGCAGTGACCGTGAAGGAATTCCTAAAGTATTTTGTCCGATGTGTAGATGGCGCTAGAATAAGTTTTCCCGCTGATCGTAAAACTATCTGGTCTGTCATGGCCTAGAAATTTGAAATTTTCTTTTAAATAACTTGGAGTCATTGGATTGAACAATACACAGTACAGAAGAGAAACAATGTACAGTGGTAGTTTATGGGACTAGAATTCATTATTAAAGAGAATAATTTTAAAAAATCATGATTTTCATTTATTTTTATTTAACGAAGCTACGAAATAAAATTAATATTTCGTAGCTGGTTATTAGGTATGGCAGCTTGTGCCACAGCAACTCTGGTGCTTTTTAGAGTTCCGTACCCGAAGGATGCCAACGGAACCCAATTACGTGGGCTGTAGTCTTAGTCAGCGGGCTGTATCTCGTGAACCGTATTAAGTACGTAGAGAGTTGAAATCTTCACAGATTTTTTTTTTTTTTTTTTAATAGAGATAGCGAGCAAACGAGCAGGGGGTCACCTGATGTTAAGTGATTACCGCCGCCCATGAACATTTGCAGCACCAGAGGAACTGCCGATGCGTTGCTGGCCTTTTAGAAATTTGTTGGTCCGCCCCTTGAATGCCCCCTATTACCGCTATGACAACAAATAATAAAAACTTCAAATAGGTCGCCAAAAATATAATAAAAATGCAATGCGAAATTTCAACGGGATTTAAAAAACGCGGATGAACTCGCGGTCATCCGCTAGTTTATTGATTAAAAATTATAATCACCGGTTAGCAATCACGGTGAAACCAACGCATACGTTAATTTTCACGCTACATTTCCACAGAAAACTTATAATGTTATGAAAACATACCAACTCTCCCTGCAATCTGGAAACCATTAGAGCATTCCGATTTCCATTTCGTACATAGGTACGAAATGGTGAAAACAGTTTTCACTCCCACCTTGAGAAATGGGCTAGAATGGCGACCTCGCACCGGAAAGCGCAGCGTTGGAAGACCCCGCCAGGATTCAGGCGGCGCAAGACCGTGGCATGTTAAAGTCCCTACAAGAGACCTGGGTATGTCCAGCAGTGGACGTCTATCGGTTGATAATGATGATGATGATGATGTTTTCACTGGTCTTAGTGGTTAGCATGTTTGATTCCCGGGTTAGACCAAAAATAGTAAGATATTGGATTTTTCTGTTAAGAAATTCTCAATACAAACGAGTTAGGAAGTTGACGTTGTTTCATCGCCGTGCCCCGAAGAATTTTAATATGCGACTCTGTACTAACGTCGAAAGACATTGTTTAATGCCAAGTTCTTGGTATAAAGACGTTGGTACGAAATTCGGTCTATGAGACTCCTAGCATTCACCTCCAGCACCACATCTCCAGAGCATCAATCTTCTTCTCGACCAGTCGCATAGTCCACGTCTCTACAGCGTATAAAATATGTGTGTCGTAGGCGGGGCATTGACCCGAGTTTTGCACGCTATACATTGCGGGGTTGAAAAATACTAAATCACTAAAACTACTAAATGAGGCAAATGGCTATTGGTATTGGATTGTGTTTAGGTAGTATAACAATAACGCTAAGTTTTTGCTATCCTTCTGGTTACACCCTTGACCCTGGAATATCTCCCGCACAGTTGGTTTATATCTCTATGGAGATGGCTGCCGTAGCCGAAATTCGGTCGGGAGGACATTATACCTACGTGAATCGAATCTAGGACCTTTGGCCTACAAACAAAACAACCAAATCGGGATGATTATAGAGCGATACAATAATAAGACGCCCCTAACATAACATCAGTGATTATTAACTAATTAAAGTAAATAAATAATTTTGGTATCCCAGATATACCTACCTACTATTCCGGAATCTAGAAGTGTCAGTTTTAAATGAATTACAAGCGTGATTCGGTATAATCTGTCAAATCAAACAAATCTGTATGGTACAATGTGCAGCATGCGATATGCACCGCCCACCCTCCTACTACTAAATAAGCAGGAAAAGCAAGCAATACACACACACCACCAACACAAAACACCACACAAATCTTCTAAAACACACTAAACGTATCACTTCGACACCGGAGCATCCTCAGGAGATGTAGACTCCACAATGCTTTGCAAAGACGTATTTATACAGTACCCGGCAGAAAGTATTGTACATCGACCTTTAGCAAGAGATAGTGGCTTGAGACCGACGAAACGGCAACTATGTGACGTGACAGAGACAACGCTCTACGAAGCCGAACTCTCTTTCTAAAGATCGATGCACAATATTTCCTGTCGGCTACTGTACTTGGCAACTGTGAGGAAACCTGCATGCCTGAGAGTCTTTTTTGAAAACATGTTTGTGATTGGTTGGTGCCTCAAAATGGTTAACCCCCCACTGAGATTTTTGCCTCTATCATTTGTATGGGATATACGTAACAAAGAAAGGACGATACTAACTTCTTTCCGCGGATAGGGTATTATAGTCACTTCCATTTAATTTAAATCATATTTTATATCACTGGTTTTCAGTAATGATTGGTAGGCAGCTTCTAATCACCCCGAATGGCGGCTAATTTATAATGTCTCAATACCTCACGAGGCTTGTAATTAATAGCAATAATATTAGGATATATTATCTAGTGAATTAATAATAATTATTAACTAGATGATGCTCGCGACTTCGTCCGCGTGGGTTTAGGTTGTTAAAAATTCTGCGGAAACTCCTTAATTTTCCGGGGTAAAAAAGAAATCTATAGACAATTGGCGTCCTATTTCGGGAGATCTATTTTGGCCTATTTCGGGTACGTAGGTCTCTAACTTTTTGAAGTTACGTGCGTTTTAAGCAAATAAATTAGAGCCTCAATAGCTCAACCGGTATAGGAGTGGACTAAAAACCGAAAGGTCGACGGTTCAAATCCCGCCCGTTGCACTATTGTCGTACCTACTCCTAGCACAAGCCTGACGCTTAATTAGAGAGGAAAGGGGAATATTAGTCATTTAATATGCCTAATATTCTTTAAAAAAAAAAACAATGGTCTGCCGCAGAACCGATGCCCGCTGGGGCAGACGTGTTCTGGAGTGGAGACCGCGTATCAGCAAGCGCAATGTGGGACGACCTGCAACCCGCTAGACTGACAATGGTAGCGGAAAGTGGGTGTATGAGGAAGGCGGAGGATCGTGTGTGGTGACGCGCTCTTGGAAAGGCCTATGTCCAGCAGTGGACACAAACAAGCTGATTGAAATATAGGTAACTTGATTTAACGATAAAGGGAAACATCGTGAGGAAACCTGTATACCTATGAGAGTTCTATTTAATGTTCTCATAGGTGTGTGATGTCTGTCAATTCGCAGTTGGCGTGGACTATGGCCATAGATCCTTCTTATTCTGAGAGGAGACCCGTGCTCAATAGTGGACCGGCAATAGATTGATGATGATGATGATATTTTATTACATATTTATGGATTAAATTGGTTCATTTTTCTAATAAAGAACGTCCTTTTTAGGTCCCGAAGGAAACCAATGGGAGCCTATTACTAAGCCTACGCTGTCCGTCCGTCTTTCTGTCAGCGGGCTGTACCTCGTGAACCGTAACAGGTAGGTACAGTACGCGGCAGAAAGTAATGTACATCGACCTTTAGAACGAGATAGCAGATTTGTAGAGCGTTGTCTCTGTCGTTGAGACCGACAAAACTTCATATAGGTATGAGTGACAGAGACAACGCTCTACAAAGCCGAAATATCATTCTAAAGGCCGATGTACATTACTTTCTGCCGCGTACTGTAGTTGAAATTTTCACAGTATGTGTGCCGCTATATAACACCAAATAATAAAAAATCAAAATGGTCAAAATAAAAATTAAAAAAATTAAAAATATTTTTCCTTGTACGGTTTTTCTTGGTAGGTACGGAACCCTTCGGGTGCGAGTCCGACTCGCACCTGGCTGATTTTTTGAAGTCGTTTAAAGATGCAGTAAAAAGTTGTTTACAGGCACCGAAGTTTCATTTTGAAATTATTATAATAAAGCACCTACTCCATTAAAGCCCGAATACTTTTAAACAACTTTGGCGACCCTTGCTTTAATTTTTACATCAAAGAACAAAGAAGCTTTGATCAATTATCAAAAAAAAAACTTGGCGGTCTCTATCGACATACCTACCTACGAAAAATATAGCCGAATTTAATAAATAATAATCAATCTATCCGTAATCTGTCGGTAAGTTACTACTTACATAACATAGATTATGGACTAGTAAGGACGTATTATACTAGCTTGCTGAGCAACGTTGTTTCAATTTCAAAATAATTTTTAAATACATATCAAAAATTGCGGAATCTTGACGACCTCCCTGGCGCAGTCGTGAGCGCTGTGGTCTTATTAGTGGGAGGTCCCGGGTTCGATTCCTGGCAGGGGTTTGGAATTTTATTTGGAATTAGTGGGAGGCTTCGGCCGTGGCTAGTTACCACCCTACCGGCAAAGCTGTGCCGTCAAGCGATTTAGCGTTCCGGTACGATGCCGTGTAGAAACCAAAGGGGTACGGGTTTAATAAACAACTGCCATACCCCTTCCAGGTTAGCCCGCTATCATCTTAGACTGCATCATCACTTACCATCAGGTGAGATTGCAGTCAAGGGCTAACTTGTATCTGAATTTTAAAAAAAAAAGGAATCGGCAGGATTCCGACCTGCGCCTCCTGGGATTGCGTCCGACGCTATAACATCTAAGCCACGGATCGCTTGCTGCCAGTGACGAGAGTCGTTCCCTGGAGACGCAGGTTGGAATCCTGCCAATTATTTCACCAAGAACAGTTCCTGAATCTCTATGGTTTAGGAGTACTAGTACCCTGTATGCACCCTGCATCATCGGGTTTGAGGAGTTCGGACTTGGAGTGTAATCATGAAGCCGTTGCTTGATACGCAAAGTATCAATTCATAATCAGAAATTACGGATTGATACGGCTTAGGAGTTCAGTACCTTGCAGCATCAGGATTGAAGAGTAGGGATCCGAAGTTCAATGATGTAGTCTATATGCCTGGTATTTAAAAAATAATATTGCACTATCGGCAGTTCCTTAATCACTATAGTTTATTAGTTCTGTTATCTGTACCCTGAATCATCAGGGTTGAAGAGTTGGGTCTTGGAGTCCAAGCAATTCGTTGCTTGGTACCTACAATATTAATTATCTATGAACACTTCCTGAATTATAATAACTTAGGCGGGCAGTAACCCTGCAGCATCATGATTAAGGAGTTGGATCCAGAATTTTTTATGGGACCACCACAGAAACTTCTACTGTTGATTTAAAAAATCGCAAATCGGTCCAGAAACCTCGAAATAATCAGTGTACCTACATAGTTACACAAAAAAAACAGGCCGAGTTGAGAACCACCTCCGTTTTGGAAGTCGGTCTGACGATATTTGGATCTTGGACTATTTCGTTTGCTAAAATAATTATATTTTTATTTATTTACCGAAAAATAAAAGGAGAAAGTTACCAAGATCCCGCTATACATAACCCACCGCTCCTTCTACTAATCTTACCCACCTCTACTCCTGTTTTTATTATAATAATATTTTTACTCTGTGACAATGTTTGAGATTTACAGATACAGTACAAATATCCGATCAGTATAGTTCAACGTTCATTCAAACAAGAATGGAAATTTACGTGACGTGCGTGACTGTGTCAGGGTTGCCAGAAGTATGGTAACTGCCGTTCCAGACGGTAATTTAACCTTTGCAGAATGAATTGCAGATTAATAGCGTATAATTTGACATGTATAAAAATTAAGTAGCTAAGTACGGGTACCTATTATTCGAATAAGACTGAGGGGCATTAAAACTCATGAACATGTAAACCAAACATCTAAAGTTCTATTACACGTAAAATTTAAATCTCCACCTACTGTTTTAACTTTTTATGTCACATGTCAAAGTTTTAGCCCTTATTTTAAAGGCGAACCGTACTTTTGACATGACAGTTGACTCAAAGAGTTAAAATGCCGCATGAGGAGTTATTTTTACAGTTTACACGTCCGCGTCACAAGACTAAAGATTTGGAATCGTGAGTAACTAATATATTATTAAAAAAGTCGAATGATGTTAAATATATTTTTTTTTTAACGATGTTCGAATTTATGTATAAAAATTACAATAAAACTTAAAGCTAGCCTTATCTAATTACTATATAAAATTATTTACTATATTAATAATTAATTAAATTAATTAAATTAAATAATTATTTTCCAACCACACTAAATTATAAGGGTAGTAACAAACATTTTTTTAGGATAATAGCACGGGTTCCTACAGAAACAAGGGTAAAACTAAAAAAATAAATGGAAACATTGCCAGCGGCAATACAATGGACCGAGAGGTACTCATTCTCATTCAATAAATTCATTTCATTCAGCAGTCATCACTAAACGCGATTTGTGAAACATGTCCGCCTTTTGTGTTTTTTTGACGTAAATATTGGCAAAAATCCTACTGTGTTTGCATCTGCGTGGTGATTTTCGGTGCTTTATCAGTGTTATAATGTGTGTGATCGTGTAGTGATCTGTTCATATGAGGCTGTTGTACAAAACTGGACCGATGGAGTCTCTCAGAAAATGGTTCTACAAACCAAGGGTATGCTAAACAATTCTTTATTCTGTTGTAATATCCTTTGATCCATTTTGTTTTTATGGCCTTTTAGGTGTAGCTACCGAGAAGTTACATATTATTTTATGTTTAAATCCAGTCAACACCGTAATGATGTCTATTTGTATTTTCTTAACGTAATCAAAACTCTTTGTTTTGGACTTGGTGAATCATATTATTATAAATTATAATGTTTTTATTTTCCTAGTCTGATAGGTAGGACTCGCAAGCAATTTACATTTTCTTTCGATAACATGTCATTAATGACAACATATTTTATTCTAACAAAGTTATCAACCACCTCTCAATATACAGACATTGTTGAGAGCTCTAAAATGTAAAACTTTGCATTAAGTAACCTAATTTACCTTCGTAACAGAATTGTCGATATTCGATGTGCGAGGTTTTATTGATACTTTATTTTGTTTTGTTGTTTTAAGTGATTTGGCCTACTTTCCAAATAATTTTGAATCTATTATTGTTGCTAAGCATTTGCTAAGTGATGAATGATGATACAGTGTTAAGAGCCCACTTCATCGAAGCGATCTGTTTCTACAGATGACGGAAACATCGTTATCTGTGCGTGTCACGTCACCCTTTCCATCTAACTACACCTGACACCTCACCCAGAAAGAGGCTTGTTGAGTGAATTTTGCTGGAGTAATAAGATTTTTTTTGTTAAAAACGGAAAGTGAAATACTCAAGAGGGAGATGCATGATGTATGAACAATAGGAATCAATTTGATATTATGTTAATTTTTTGCATATTAAAGTAAGTGGGTATTGATAAATAATGTAATATTTTGCATGAGTTTGTAATTTTGTAGTTTCCTACATGGTTTATTTACATACAAAGTTGCCTCAAGATTTTGTTTAAAATAGGTGTTTTAAACTTAATACTAAATGGGTCTACTATGAAGCAGAGAGTTAAGAAGAAAACAAACCGGCCAAGTGCGAGTCAGGCTCGTGCAATGAGGGTTCCGTACTACAGTAGTATTTTTTCGACATTTTGCAGGATAATTAAAAAACTATGATACATAAAAATGAATAAAAATCTGTTTTAGAATGCACAGGTGAAGACCTTTCATATGATACCCCACTTGATATAGTTATCTTACTTAGAAAATTGAAAATACTAATTATTAGTTCATGACCACAACTTTTTTTTGTGTGACGTAAGCCTAAATTCACGGTTTTCAGATTTTTCCCCAAATGTCAGCTATAAGATCTACCTACCTGCCAGGGAAGTACCCTGTAGGTTTCTTGACAGACAGACGGACATACAGACAGACAGACAGACAACAAAGTGATCCTATAAGGGTTCCGTTTTTCCTTTTGAGGTACGGAACCCTAAAAATGGAAAGCTATAAAGGAACTCTCACTGTAAGTATCAACACAGCAAGTTTTATTTTTATTATTTTATTCTTCAATAAATTTTTTTCAAACATATTATTATAATGTTAATCTTCAATTATATGATACTTACAGGCTAAGTCGCACCTCTTAAAGTTTATAAAGTATTATTATCTTACATGTTCAATCATAGATAGGTACATTTATATAAGAAAACGAATTAATTTATTGCTACATACGTAATTGGTATATTCGCTTACAAAAAAATGTTATTATTTGTTTAAAACGCGGGTACAACTAAGTTATGCCTACTCATTTTAGTAAACTGTCACTCAGCTGGCATGTTGTATAGAAGCAGGCGTTACTTTGTGAAAGTCCATGATATGCAATGAACCAAAAACTTTGAGCCGAAACTGTATGATGCAACATGCCTGCTAACCATGCAGGAAAAGCAGCCACTTGGTAATACGTATTGCTTGCCTGGTAGCTGCTTTTTCCTGCATGGTTAGCAGTGGGAGGGCGGGAGGTGCATTTCGCATGCTGCATGTTGCATCATACAGATTCAACCTGTTTCAGCGGATTACAGCAAATTAAGTTTTTGGTTCATTACTCAGCTTGCAGTAAGAAACCTGTCACTGGCCAGTGTATGGTCCGCATGCAGTGCTACGAAAGAAGAGTACTTGGATTGGAGAACTATGTTACATTTTCTAAGCGTCAGTGGGGACTCACACTGGAGAGTATCGTTATGCGTAGTTCCTCTCCAGTGTGCGTTCTCTTCGAAGCACAGAACTAAAAAGAACGAAGAGAAAACTATCAATGAAGCAAGTATTATTCAGTGACATTCGGAAGAAAAGAAAAGGACTTGCGTTGGAGAACTATGTTACATTTTCTTAGCGTCGGTGGGGACTCACACTGGGGAGTATCGTAATGCTTAGTTCCTCGCCAGTGTGAGTTCTCTTCGAAGCACAGAACTAAAAAGAATGAAGAGAAAGCTATCAATGAAGCAAGTATTATTCAGCGACACTCAGAAGAAAAGAAAAAGACTTGCATTGGAGAACTAAGTTACAAGTTCTAAGCGTTGGTGGGGACTCACACTGGGGAGTATCGTTATGCTTAATTCCTTACCAGTGTGAGTTCTCTTCGAAGCACAGAACTAAGAACGAAGAGAAAACTATCAATGAAGCAAGTATTATTCAGCGACACTCGGAAGAAAAGAAAAGGACTTGCGTTGGAGAACTATGTTACATTTTCTTAGCGTCGGTGGGGACTCACACTGGGGAGTATCGTTATACTTAGTTCCTCGCCAGTGTGAGTTCTCTTCGAAGCACAGAACTAAAAATAACGAAGAGAAAACTATCAATGAAGCAAGTATTATTCAGCGACACTCGGAAGAAAAGAAAAGGACTTGCGTTGGAGAACTATGTTACATTTTCTAAGCGTCGGTGGGGACTCACACTGGGGAGTATCGTTATACTTAGTTCCTCGCCAGTGTGAGTTCTCTTCGAAGCACAGAACTAAAAATAACGAAGAGAAAACTATCAATGAAGCAAGTATTATTCAGCGACACTCTGAAGAAAAGAAAAGGACTTGCGTTGGAGAACTAAGTTACAAGTTCTAAGCGTCGGTGGGGACTCACACTGGGGAGTATCGTTATGCTTAATTCCTTACCAGTGTGAGTTCTCTTCGAAGCACAGAACTAAAAAGAACGAAGAGAAAGCTATCAAAGAAGCAATATTAGTCAGTAACACTCGGAAGAAAGGATAAGTACTTGCAATGGAGGACCATGTTTTCTAAGCGTCGGTGGGGACTCACACTGGCGAGCATTGTTATACTTACTTGCTCTCCAGTGTGAATCCTCTACGAAGCTGAGAACTAAGCAGAACGAAGAGAAAGCTATAAGGGAACTCGCACTGTCGCTATCAATGAAACAAGTATACGGTATCTGACAACTAGTCAAATCAGTAACTTTTTATTAAACGTCAAAATGCGCACTTAATATGCGATATTCTTTGAAATACTTTGGAACCCTCGTAGGTTTAGTTTTAAGTTTGCGTAATAATTATCACCACTATATCTTACAAATCTAACACTATACCTGACCATCAATAAGAGTAATTTATTACCTATTTTGAATAAATCATTTGACTTTGACTTGAATCTGACGTCACATCTTAATGACGTACTTTTTAGGGTTCCGTACCTCAAAAGGAAAAACGGAACCCTTATAGGATCACTTTGTTGTCTGTCTGTCTGTCTGTCTGTGTTATAGCTGATATTTGCGGAAAAATCTAAAAACCGTGAATTTAGGGTTAGATCACACATAAAAAATTAAATTGTGGTCATGAACTAATCATTCGTATTTTCAACTTTCGAAGTGAGATAACTATATCAAGTGGGGTATCATATGAAAGGTCTTCACTTGTACATTCTGAAACAGATTTTTATTTATTTTTGTGCATCATAGTTTTTGAATTATCGTGCAAAATGTAGAAAAAATACGACTAGTACAGAACCCTCATTGCGCAAACCTGACTCGCACTTGGCCGGTTTTTATTTAGTTTCATCGGCAATTTAAAATGGTCATTACACTTAAAACTAACAAAGGACGTGGATTTTACGTATTTTAGAAGACCCTCTATGTAATTAATAATCGTCGAGAAATAATTTATTTTTGATGTAGTCAAATACCCAATTATACAGCGACACTCCGAAGCGAAGCAACTAAAAGGACTCGCATTGAAGAACCATGTTTTCTAAGCGTCGGTGGGGACTCACACTGGCGAGTATCGTTATACTTACTTGCTCTCCAGTGTGAAGCCTCATCGAAGCAGAGAACTAAGAAGAATGAAAAGAAAGTTATGGGCATTTTTATGTAAACGGGGCAATTCGTCGTTGTAATATTATTTGATACTAGCTGATGCTCGCGACTTCGTCCGCGTGGAATTAAGTTTTTTAAAAATCCCGTGGGAACTCTTTGGTTTTCCGGGATAAAAAGTAGCCTATGTCACTCTCCAGGTCTTCATCTATGCCCATGCAAAAAATCACGTCAATCCGTTGCACCGTTGCGACGTGATTAAAGGACAAACCAACAAACAAATACAATTTCGCATTTATAATAAGGGTACTGATTTTTTTTTCGATTTTAGGATATTATTCTTTTAAAAATAGCAGAAAAAATGTTCATTAAAATGTGTTCACGAAAAAAATAATTTACTAAATGACATAGTATGGACGGATATAATTATGTATATACTTACTTCTAATATTATAATTGCGAAAGTGTGTCTGTCTGTCTGTCTGCTAGCTTTTCACGGCCCATCCGTTCAACCGGTTTTAATGAAATTTGGTACAGAGATAGCTTGCATCCCGGGGAAGGACATAGGCTACTCTTTATCCCGGAAAATATATCAAAGAGTTCCCACGGGATTTTCAAAAACCGAAATCCACGCGGACGAAGTCGCGGGCATCATCTAGTATGTGATAAATATGGCAACCTTCACTACGCATTGTCTACGGTACTATTGTCTACAGTTCTGAGAGAGATGTAAAATATGGCTGCGAAGTGTTAATTCCTTGTAAAGTGTAATTTAACTAATAAGTAAAATAAAAGATGTTCAATGAGATGATTTATTATTTATTTAAAACATAATAACCAACAATATGGACTTCAAATTCTATTAAAAATATATATTGAATCAAATTTTTTTTCCAACTAAGATGTCACAACTGACAATAAGGCTGAAAAATATTCCTATTCTTAGTTGGAAGTTTGAACACTTAACTATTTACTTATCCAAGGTCTTGTTATCTTAAATATTTTAAGATTATAATATTATAAGTACCTACTTACCGATGTTTTCTAAATAATGTAAAATGATTAATATTTTAAATTTTTTGCTTAGTTAACTTGCTTAAACGATAATAATTTATGATAACAATTATCAAGATTTACTAGCTATTAACAATTGTAACTAGACTAGAGTGAAGTGCTTCTAATAAATAAGGACTTATTTACTTGATTTATAGTTAAGAAAGTATATAAATGTAGTTTATGAAGCTACCTAGACAAAGGATTTTTTATCTTACTTTGTGTGTATTACTTAGCATACTAAGCATTATGCATTGTCACACATCTCCAATGGAAAGCATTAGTTATTAGAGTTCCGTACCATAGGGCTCTGCTGTCATTTCGTCTGTCTGTCCGTTTGTCCTCCCGTCTCTCCATCTGTCTGTCTGGTAGGGGGCTGCATCTTATGAAGCTTACTCAATAGGTAGAAGGTTGCAATTTTTAGTGTTTATTTCTATTGCGAATATAAATGCGAAAGTGTGTTTGTTTGTTGGTTTGTCCTTCAATCACGTCGCAACGGACCAACGGGTCGACCTGATTTTTTGCATGAGTATAGTTAAATGCCTAGAGAGTGACATAGGCTAGTTTTTATCGCAGAAAATCAATGAGCGTCAAAGGATTTTTAAAAACCTAAATCCACGCAAGCCAAGTATTATATTATCTCGTATGATGGTACGGAACCCTTCGTGTGTAAGTCCGACTCGCACTTGACCGGTTTTATTTGTTTTTTAAATCCAAAAGCAAATGTACTAACTACTTACTTATCTAGATAATAAAATATTAAGCACCTATGTAGGTTATTACTTATTAAGTTCATACAAGTAGAAATAGCTTATTCACTTAAAAGGTGGCGATTATTATTTACTTATCGAGAATCATTTCGCGACAATTATCGGGTTTATTGGTTAAGGTCGTTCTTCCGTCCTTGTCCGGTTTGTGATCTTTTTCTGTTTGCATCCCGCTCTTGTACTTTCACTTTTTTTACCGCTTTCTCAATAGCCTCGGGTGAAACTCGGCCGTTCTGCCAAATATTTCGCGAATTGTGCCGTTCATTGAAACTTGATATTTACCTATTCAGGGCCATCTTTAACCTATTGGAGGCCCATGGGCACATTAGAATAATTGGGCCCCTATGACCTTGACAGTAGTGGGTCGGGGCCCCGGGGGTAAACAAGAAGGATCGAATATAAGTCAGTCTTGACTATAGTTAACTATCTCTATGGTCCTCTGTTTGAGTAGGCCTTTTTGACCTTTGATTTTATCGAAATAATTATGTTTTTCAGTATTAAAATATATTTCGGTCGGTTATAGTTTGGTGATCTGTCAGGGACTAGTTAGGGACCCCCCTATCTATCGTGGGCCCTGGGCACGTGCCCATAGTGCCCAGTGGGAAAGATGGGCCTGTACCTATTAACACCTAGTCACCGAATACCGACTGACTAGCTTGGGATAGACCGACCGGCGGTGGTGGACTATGGCCGAAAGTCTAAACTCTAAACCCTTTAAACCCTTCTCAATCTAGCAGGAGATCAGCCTACTGATTCGCTTACTCAGTGTCTAACACTGAATGAAAGTCACCGATATCATTTGACATTTAATTTTAGGGTTCCGTACCTCAAAAGTAAAAAAAGAAACCCTTATAGGATGACTTTGTTATCTGTCTGTCTGTCCGTCGTGTCTGTCAAAAAAACCTATAGAGTAACTCCCACAAATTGCTAATGCGTGTGGCCGCCATTTTAGTGACGTCAGCACTAAACTGAAGTGTCGAGCTGATGGTATATTTTTATTTCGACTGACGTCATTTCGACGTTAATGAGACATGGTTCCAGCGCAATAGCAATTTGCGGGACTTATACTTCCCGTTGACCAAGAATCATGAAATTTGGTAGGTAGGTAGAGCACAAGTAAAGGAATAAATTCGGAAACCGTGAACTTGTGATTAGATACATCACAAAAAAATCACTGGAGTTTTAATAACCTTAATCCACGCGGGTGAAGTCGCGGGCATCGCTAGTCTAAATATATAAAAGGTAAAGGTGACTGACTGACTGATTTATCAATGCACAGCTCAAACTTCTGAACGGATCGGGCTGTTTGGCATGCAGATAGCTATTATGACGTAGACATCCGCTAAGAAAGGATTTTTGAAAATTCAGTCCCTAGGTTTGAAATTGGTGTACCTAGGTCATAGTCCACTCGGGTAAAGTCGCGGGAATAATAAGCTAGAAAAAATATAAAAAATACTTTTGTGATCTTTTTAAAAATCGTTATCAGTAAATTGCATGCTAGACTTGTGGTCGATGATGAATTTTATCGTCATTCGTCATCGTCAGTCCTTGGTAGGTAACTAATAGCACACCACAGAAATTGATTACGATCTTATCAGTTGTTGGTTATTTGATAAGGGGGAGGGTGGAAGGGGGGCTATTTTTAATTTTAATACTTATTAGATTATTAATTTTAATTTATTTAGTTTTCCGGGATACAAAGTAGCCTATGTCCTTTCCCGGGATGCAAGCTATCTCTGTACCAAATTTCATCAAAATCGGTATAAGAATTTGCCGTGAAAAGCTAGCAGATGGACAGACAGACAGACACACTCACTTTTCGTTAAATTTGAAAACAATACAAATTGCATAGTCAGGTCGAATATAAACTTAGGCGCAAAGCACACCTGCAGGACGGAGTAGAGACAAGGTGCAGTTTTTGATAAAAAGGCAAACTAGGCTTTATTTAGTTTGGTATACGACTGGTCTTGCAACACTGTGGTTTTCGGTCGTCATCCTAGCACCTTGGAACTCCAACGTCCATCGGTTTTTCGAACTATGTGGCCCCGCTCATTGTCACTTCAGCTTCGCAACCCGTTAACCCATTGACCTTTAGAAACAGATAGCAGATTTGTAGATCATTGTCTCTGTTGTTGAGACCGACAAAACGTCATATTATATAGGTATGAGTGACAGAGACAACGCTCTACAAAGCCGAAATGTCATTCTAAACGCCCATGTACATTACTTTCTACCGCGTCCTGTACCTGTAGTTCGCGGAAGGTCCAGATGGCAATCGGGGTGGGGATGCCCCGCAATCCATTGATGACTATATTATGTCGGTAGGAGAACCAGAGTAGATAGGTACATATTATATCCTACGGATCTCCTCATTTCTGATTTTATCACGTGTTAACTTATTAAAGTTCTTAGTTATTAAGTAAGTACCTACTACTCTAACAGCCGTACTTAGAGTCGCTTAATCGTTACTTAAGATTGAGTTGAACGAGACAGAGCTGTATCTCTCATATAAATCTGTCTCGTTTTAACTCAATCTTAATTAACGATTAGGGACTCTGAGTACGGCTGTTAATGTGTTATCTAGGACATTAGTAATTACAAAAAAAAAATTTGTGATAATATAATAGCTGGGGAATCTTAAACACCCGTATGTAATTAGGTACTTAGTTATTTAGTGCATACGATGTCATACCTATAGTGTGTGACAGGTTGAGATGGCAATCGGGGTGCGGACGCCCCGCACAGCCGCACAGCCCCGGCGTTAACGCGGTGCGGGCGAGCGCGGGTGACGTGCGAGTGTGCAGGGCGCCCTCCCGCTACATACCCCGATTGCCATTTCGACCTGTCGCGAACTCTTTAATGAATAAACGATGGTTGGTTGGGTATCGAAAGGCGGTTTTACATTTTACATCTGCGCAAATAAATTATTGTTTTCATAGGTTATCTACCTTAAAGTACCGTGACAGCCTAGTGGTTAAGATCATCATCATCATCATCATCAACCGATAGACGTCCACTGCTGTACACAGGTCTCTTGTAGGGACTTCCACACGCCACGGTCTTGCGCCGCCTGAATCCAGCGGCTCCTATCTCAACCGATAAAAAAATAATTTTTTCTTAACTCCACCGAAATGTATTTCTTACTCATCCTAGAGATAAAATTGCGAGCATGAAGATGTATTTTTGTACGGATAGCATAAATTATTTGAAATATTCAAAACGATTTTTTTTGTGCTATTTATTAAATAAAACCTGTAAAACAGGTCTACCTAATGACTATTATTAACTTTTTGTCAAGCTTTATGTTGTTTTCTATTGTTTCTTTTTCTTTTTTTAATAAAGAATATTAGCCATGTTAAATGACTAATATTCCCCTTTCCTCTCCAACTAAGCGTCAAGCTTGTGCTAAGAGTAGGTATGACAATAGTGCAACGGGCGGGGTTTGAACCGTCAACCTTTCGGTTTTCAGTCCACTATTTTACCCGTTGAGCTATTGAGGCTCAAGGATGTTTAGTTCTGTTAACTTACTAATGGAAGTACGTGAAAGAGGTATATTATATAATAATAAGAGAGACAGAGATAACAATACAAGCTTTCATATGAGCCTTAAAAAATATCCGCGAGTGCAACCATTATTTAGAGCCTCGATAGCTAAAGGAGCGGACTGAAATCCGAAAGGTCGCCGGTTCAAACCCCACCCGTTGCACTGTTCTCGTACCTACTCCTAGCACAAGCTTCACGCTTAATTTGAGGGGAAAGAAAAAAATCGAAAAAAAAGTCGCAAATTGCTATTACGCTGGAACCATGTCTCATTAATGAAATGACGTCATTTTGACGTCAGCCGAAATAAAAATATACCATCAGCTCGAATCTTCAGTCTAGTGCTGACGTCACTGAAATGGCGGCCACGCGTATTAGCAATTTGCGGGACTTAAACGCAAGTCAAGAAGAGCAAATTGCATAAACGGGCCGATGAAGACGCATCAGTGCCAAATAGAGTTATTAGTTATGACAACTCTACCAGTGGCTCTTATTGATATGAGGGTAAGGACTATTATGGTATACACAAGCGATGGATTCAGTTGGACTCACGCTTAAACCGACCTCGACATTGCATGCGATAGGGTGACCATATACAAGGTTTAGAAAGCAGGACATATTAGCAGAAAGTTAAAGCTTAATAATTTTGTACTGAACTAAAAGGAAGTCTGTAATTTTTTTTTTTGAAAAAGTATACTTCACAGTGAATCCATGTGACAAAATGATTTTCGTGGCGAGTAAGTACTCATTTAAAAGTTTTAATTGAAACCATGCTCGGAGCGATTTCGACATTGCCTACAATAAGGTGACCATATTGAAAACGCGGGACGCGAGGTGGTATATTTTATCCAAAGGATAGAACGTGTTTTTTAGATAAGAGCTGAATGCTTCTGCTATCCAGAAATCCCTTAAATAAATAATAAAATAAATAAAAATAATTTTTATTCAATTAAAGGTTTACAAGTACCTACCTGCTTATGAATCGTCAAATCAGTCAAACGCATCTACCACTGACTGCACTGGTTCGGAATACCTTTCCTACCGAAAAAAACTAGCAAGAAGTGAACTAGAAGTGAAACTAGAACTAGAAGAACTAGCTGCCCCGGCGAACTTCGTACCGCCTAACAGTCGATTCATTTTCAGGCAATTTTTTAAATTTTTCTCTCACCAGCAGTATCAGGGTTCAGGAGTTGGGACTTGAAGTCTGAGAAAGAAGTCGTTGCTTGGTACCTACAATATGAATTCACTATGAACACTTCCTGAATCTTGATAACTTAGGCGGGCAGTAACCCTGCAGCATCAGGATTAAGGAGTTGGATCCAGAATTTTTTATGAGACCACCAGGAAAACTTCTTCTGTTGATTTAAAAAAAAATTTTTGCAAATCGGTCCAGAAACCTCGAAAAAATCGAAGTAGAAAAAAAACCACCTCCTTTTTGACAGTCGGTTAAAAACCGATGACCTTGAAATATTTACGGAACAATCATTAAAATATCCCCTTTCTAACAAAAAAAGAATGAATGAAACTACGCGTTAATGAATTACAGCTCAGTATACATTTTAACTTTCAACCCCTCTCCTAAGGGAACCATGCTGAATTTCGGGATAAAAAGTATCCTATGTCCTTCCTCATAGTATGACCTCAAATCGTACCAAGTTTCATTGGAATCCATTCAGTAGTTTCAGCGTGATGCGCGGCCGTGATACAGACAGACAGACAGACAGACAGACCGACCGACAGACAGACAGACAAAAATGAAAAAAGTTACAGTTTTGGGTTCAGTATCGATTATTGAGTGCCCTCGAAAAATTTTTTTCAAAATATCTTCAATGTACAGAATTGGACCTGTTACAGTTTTATTATAAGTATTGATTGATTACGTACTACTTGTACTTTAGTACTTATCTCTAGTAAAGGCATAGTTACCCTATTTTACTGACTGTTTTTTTATTTGGATTTTGAAATAACCGAGTGCGTCACTAGATCAGATTTTATCTGTATGTACGTGAATTTTTAGTCACGTTTATGTTAAACACTATTTTGAAATGGTGATAAATTGATGTGTGATATAAATTCAATTGATACCACACTCAAATCCAACCTCGACATTATATACAATAGGGTGACAAACTTAATTTTCAAAAAAAATCTGTGATATAACCACAAATTTACTGTTTTCGGATTTATTCCTTTACTTGTGCTATAAGACTTGCCTAGCTACCAAGTTTCATGATTTCAGGTTAACGGGAAGTACCCTATATGTTTTCAACAGGCAGACAACAAAGTGATTATAAAAGGGTTCCTTTTTTCCTTATGAGATACGGAACCCTAAAAAAATAAAGCAAATAAAGCTGAAATTAAGTTTCACTCTCCATTTGTAGAAATGCGTTGCACCCGAGTTATGTTAAAATGTATGTTCTAATCGTTTATGTGAGCTATCTGTTAGTTACCCACAATTAACGTTATAAAAACAAAAAAAGAATTTTCAAAATCGGTCCAGGCGTCTTTGAGTAATCGGGGAACATACATAAAAAAATAAAAAATAAAAAAATAAAAAAAGATTCCGACGAATTGAGAACCTCCTCCTTTTTTTGAAGTCGGTTAAAAAATTGATGTCATGAAAGTTATATAGATCACATGAAGTGTAAGGCCCTTCGTACATTACGATACTTATAGACGACTAGTATCCTACGCGAGTCTCGAAGATGAGTCGCTGAGGAGTATCTCACATACATTTGTATGGTGATTCGCACACTTCGCTACCGGCATCCTCGCATCTGCTACTAGTCTCGCGATACCCACCTTGTCGCCGCGCGTTGCGTCTCATACGAATCTTGGCAAAATGGCGCCGGATCAGTAGTTTGACATTACAGTTCAAGAAGAATTATTTGTTTTAGTAGCATAATGTACGAAACTCGAGTAGCGAACATGTTGTATTCAACTGGCATGCGATTACGGTATCGTCTCTTGCGAGTAGGGCCTAACGGCAACCAGGAATGTCCTGGAAAACACTACAATATTGGTTACCCTAACGAAATCCAGTGAATGTATTATAATATTATTTCAATTTAAAAGTATACTAACAGCCGCACTCAGAGTCGCTAATCGTTACTTAAGATTGAGTTAAAACGAGACAGATATACATATGTGAGAGATATAGCTTTGTCTCGTTTTAAATACACTTAAGTAACGATTAAGCGACTCTGAGTGCGGCTGTTAGATATATCTAAGTACTTACCTAGACCATGAATCATTCAATCAATGGAAAGTATATCATCTGACGTTCAAACAATGAATCTTGAGGAGTGGTGACGGTTATTGTAAACAGGTCCGTGGACCATGAAAAATGGATGAAATTGTGTCTTTTTTCCGTTTTTGGACAACAGTGCGCCATTTTGAATTGTTTTTGTAGGGTTCCGTACCCGAAGGGTGCCAACGGGACCTTATTAGGTACATGTACTTAGTTAATTTTACTTTATGTTATTTTAATTTTTATAATGGTACTAGCTGCCCCGGCGAACTTCGTACCGCCTTACAGTCGATTCTTTTAAAGGTTTTTTAAAAAAAAAATTCTCTCCGTAAAAACGATCCCCGTACTGTAAGGAATATTATGAAAAAATAATTAGCGAAATCGGTTTAGCTGTTCTCGAGATTTGCGATCAGCAACACATTTTGCGATTCATTTTTATATTTAGAAGATATTTTATGAATAATATATTATGTACATATTATAATACTGGGTTCTTTTGCCTTTAAAATAAAAAACTTTATTATTATTATTATTATTATTACTAGGCCTCCGCCGTCCGTCCGTCTGTATGTCAGTGGGCTCGTGAACCGTAATAGGTAGAGAGTTGAAATTTTCACTGAATGTGTACCCTACTATTTTCTATTGCCGCTATAACAACAAATGATAAAAATTTCAAAATGGAATGGAAAATAAAAATAAATAAAAACTTGTACGATGTATAAACAACTTAACCTCCAATCCGGGTTTATTAGTCTTGGGATGACCCTAATATGAATCAAACGCAGTTCCGATGTCCACAGTCTTATATTCAGGTACACTTGTAACATCCACTTAGTTTATATCTAGCTTAATTAATCACCTAGTACTTATATCTCGCTTAATTACTTTTATCTCGTCCATCTTTTTCTCTCGCTGCGTCCGTCCGACGCCGCTACCACTGTCACACCTCCACTCACGGGTGACAGATGGCAGGTTTTCTGTGTTGCCTACAGTCGTCCATCCTGCTCCAGATATGTCCTCATATCTGACCACTCGGCCTTCCAACCGAGGGTAATGCCCTCATACCCATAACTCAATAGGAGCAACATAGAATACCTTAACAGTCCTATATTATAATTAATATGATTAGTATAATAATTCCTCTAACAGATCAAAGCTAACATTGTTAGATTTAACAAGTGCACAAAACAAGTGCCAATGAGACCTACAAAATACTGGTATCAATAATCATTATGTACATTGCAATCAACATCTTTAAGTCTAATTCTTATAAATACACAACAAATCACACTGAGATAAGTAAATAGTAAATACTATAAGTCATTCTGATTTAAGCTTGATATTAAGAAAATTGTATGATCTAGTTATTGTTAGTGATATACGTATACAACCAATTCACAATAGTATAATCAAATATTGAAATCAACACAATTTATGTTAATACTTAATACAAGGAAATTATAGTGAAATCAATAATTTTATTTTTAAATATTATTATGAACTACATATTCTTCAAGTTTGTATTTGTATTTAGTAATACGTGAATAAATATTTGCATGGCAAATGTGGCAATACTAATTATGAGAATTATAAAACATCTTTGGTAATTTGCATTTAAAGCGAATAAAATATAATCAACCTTAAACAAAACAACAACGAGGAAAGAAAAGAAGGATAGTGAATTATCACCAACTTGAATTCTGAGTGCTAAGTACTCTATGATTTTAAACAATGTCACTATCAGTTTTCAATTAAAGTAAGTTTGTTTGCCCTTTCCTTCTTACCACTGTAATGACATGAATTCTAATCCTACATAATGCTCTAATGCAACACAAATTACAATATTTTCACTAGTATATACATTTTAAGAGATATGGTAAGAGTTGTTGGATCCCATTGACCATTACTAACACTTTATACAAAATTAATCACAAAGTTTTACAATATACTAATGAACCTAACTACTTCTGTAGACTTCATAATTTCTTTAAACTTAAAAATAAATTAAAAGAATATCTTATAATCCAATGTTCTCATACAATTGATGAATATTTGATATGAGTTGACCTTGATTATAATGTCTTTGTAGTGTTTCATGCATTACCAATTTGACTATCGTGAATTGACATTTAATTATTCTCAAGTGGTACCTACTGATTGACACCGTTGAAAAAAAAAATATATATATATATATATATATATATATTACAATATAAGTATGTAACGTAAAACAAATAATAAGAAAACAATATGCCAATCTTTAATTGCATATATGTAGTATTATACTAAGCAATATCGGTAAGTATATGAATAATGATTGTAAAATAATTTTGCAGACCAGAAAGGCAGAGATGTCGGCACAGATATTATGTGACCATATTTTGTACTCTACTTGAATAACAATAAAAGATAATTACCTATCAAATTGAGTTATTGAATATTGAACCTATGTCTACGAAGTCAAGATAAATAATATGGTTAAATGTAGTTGTTATTATTAATAAGTACTAAGATCGAAACAAACCACAATGTATTCTAAGGAGACCCCAATAATCATATTATTCCAGAAATTTAAAGAAACATGAATCCACTAATTGATAATGATACACACAGTACAGATCACTATGAGATCTACAATGTGTAAAATGTAATCCTATATTTTCAAATAACTGAGACGACTGCCTCTGACTGTATCTCGATTGTAGCACAACAAATACTATTATTAATATAACAAAATAAGTCACAATGATGTTAGCCAAGGTATTATTGTATTATTATAAACTCGTTACCTGTGATGCCCCATATCATCCTTGCACTAGGGGCAGATGCATGCATAACTGTGTCTACCATAAGCCCCGTAAGTGCGATAGAGAGCGCAACAGACGGCGTTTTGTTGCCCCATTTTATTGTCTCGCAAGCAACGAGTCCTTCATGGCACTATAGACTTAATTGATGTAACATACAATAAAATCTGATTTCTGGAAACTTCCATTCTTGTACATTCTTGAGCGCGTAAGGACGAACGATGCCAGAGACCCTCGTCCTCTTATGATAATATGGTTAACTTGAACACGGTGATTGAGGACAAACAGCACCAAACGCTGCACCAACCCAGCGTCATGCTGAGCCGTGAATTGCCGCATCGGTCACCGTTGCTTGTCTCGTGTCAGTGTGTAACAAATGAATGACAAAGATGTAGGAAATTATTTCGTGATACATTGGTGTACTTATACGCTTTAATAACATATCAGCGATCCATACATTAATACCTAGCGAGTGAAGTAAGCAAGCCTTCGTGCGCGAACTGCTTATATAGTCTATTGGAATAGATGTTACTTGAAATAGTATTTAAGAATTTGCTCTTTACTGTGCTGTTTCCACCAAACATCAACGTAATACAATGAGTGACTGCGAAGATGTACATTAACATGAACCGATATTTAGCATTTACAATCAGCATGTCATTTTAGATCTACTTTAAAGGGTCTATACAACTTCTAGCTACTACGTACCGAATTCAGCAAGACATAATTAATATATCATTACGGAATACGTCAATTATAAGAACTTTAATTTGAATTTAAGTAACCCTTGAACATTAGTGAGTATCTGCTAGAACAGGTAAAGTGATTTCCAACCATGATATCTACTTCTGTACCTCTATTCTGTAGATAAATCTATTATTATTAATAAAAAGGATACACCCTTTCCACTTGCCGACCCCGAATTAGTCTGCTTGTTTTCCATCAAATTAACTAGACTCCCTCTTGTCACCATCGCGACCCGATCAGTTGCTGAAGTTCATACTGAAGATCACCGTCCACTCGCATCGGGATTATCGAATCAGGTTTTACCAGACTATTATTGTTCGTCATTTTTCAGACGCTTCGTCAGCCGTTTTCCAATTCGTTTGTTGGTTCTTACTAGGACCAGCTTTTGTCACCGGAATACGATCCATTGTTTACGTCAGTATTGCCACCTTCCATTTGTCATTCTTGATTCCTTATTCTTAGGTCTATATTATAGTCAATGCTGCCCTCCTTTGGCACGATTGCTACAAAATCAAAAATTTCCACTTGCTGTATGTCACAATTGGGACATGAATTAAATTTTCCAATAACAATATGTCTCATTTGGAACATATAAAATAGACAACCTTTGACACAATTGGGACAATTTATATTACATAAACTATTCTCAGTAATTACCGCTTATCACACCAGGAATAAGTCCATACATAAGTCGGTATTCTTTTCTCCCATTTGCCACTTGGTTCATCATAAAATATTCTCAGGAATCACCGCTTATCACACGAGGAATAAGTCCATACATAAGTCGGTATTCGTTTCCCCTATTTGCTTGTTGGCTTATCATAAACTATTCTCAAGAATCACCGCTTATCTCACCAGGAATAAGTCCATACATAAGTCGGTATTCTTTTCTCTCATTTGCCGGTTGGTTCATCATAAAATATTCTCAGGAATCACCGCTTATCACACCAGGAATAAATCCATACATAAGTCGGTATTCTTTTCAACTATTCTCAGGAATCACCGCTTATCGCACCAGGAATAAGTCCATACATAAGTCGGTATTCGTTTCCCTTATTTGCTTGTTAGGTTATCATAAAATACTCTCAAGAATCGCCGCTTATCACACCAGGAATAAGTCCATACATAAGTCGGTATTCTTCTCTCTTATTTGCTCGTTAGGTTATCATAAAATACTCTCAAGAATCACCGCTTATCACACCAGGAATAAATCCATACATAAGTCGGTATTCTTTTCTCTTATTCACTGGTTGTCAGTTCGTTTAGAGTCTAAAAATAATAATCACATTCATAACAATGACACGTTATATCATAACAATATTAAACACCATTTTTTTATTAGCTTCCCCAAGACAGCCACCAGAAGCGATTATTTGTGTACAGTCAATAGAATGAATATTATAGTGTCAACGTTTATGGCAAACCCGCTAAGTGTTTGCTCCCTTAATATCTCATTTGATTAATCTTCTTCTTAATTTGCTTTATGGCTTTCAGTAATTTGATTAATGATTTGAAAGACTAGTTATCGAGACTATTGATTTCAACACTCAAATCGATATTCTCAACTATTTGTGGAGTATCTACAGTAGTAAACATCTTTAGTTCACCGTGGGCTCTACCGCGGTTGTTTGACAGCTACAATGTCACGATCGCAATCATCTCTGATTGGTTAATGCTCGCTCACTATTGGCCACAATGCATTGTTGCAACAAGAATCGCACAAATTCAGCCAATCAGAACAATAATGATTGATGCAGGTTTTAGACAATCGCCCTACGTGTAATGTCTGCAGGTGATAATAATTGTGCAACTCGTTTGAAATTTTAATATAATTTAAGGGCACACACACAAGAGACAAATCCGTCTTTTGTTTATAATAATTATATTAATAATTTATTTATTTAGTAAAAATATGCATCTCATAAGCTCCTTTTTCCAAAGTCAAATAGCTAGTCAAAATTTGGGCAGTAAAGGTAGGGAATCCGTTTCTCCACTATTTATCCGATGGGGCTTGCAAGGTTAAGATTTACACTTCTCTGTATACTGACAATTTCATTTCTTATTTCAGATCTAAACCTAAGTCAGAGATCGAATTATTCGTGCATTATTTATACCCGAGAAACAACGATATGATAAAATTATGTGTTAGTAGGCTATATAAAGAAATACAACAATCCAGACCCTGTTATACATAACATTGCCACAGTCATTGCCGCTTCATTTAATAACACCTTCGTAACTCTCTTTTGTTATTAGAGACACATGTTTTAAAGTTTCCTTTACTCGTACATAAAAATTGAACTTCGTAACTTAGTATTTCTTTCTAATTTCTATTATTACAGCAGATAGTATCATCTATTAAGTTGGTAAGCCAATCCAATAATAACAACAGTAAATATGATGTACTTGGTAGTTAACCTGTTGTTCAGTGTGTGTTTTTCCGAGGTAGTAAGTACCTAAAGGCTTTGATTTATGAAAGCAGATTGTACAACAAGGGCACCAAACAAGCCACTTGAGCCGAGTTATAAACACTGATTTTCACTTCGATTGCGAGGAAATGTAACAATATAATATTACTATAAGTACATATCTATAGATTGACCGAAAAGAGTAGGGATTAAATGAGGGTGCTGTAATGAGTTTGTAGGTAGGTATAGGTCGCAACCTCAATACAAGTGCAAAAGTTCACTGGCACCATAGAAATTACATAAATTCTTTCTCATCCATATGTCATTCAGAGAGACTGTTGTTTACCTCTAAATACCTTGTGTATAACAGCATGAAACGCACTTTAGTCCTCTTATAGCCTGCGTAAAATAGAACCTTACGAGCATGAGAAGTGGAAACGTGTTTTTATTTTATTATTATTTTTATTTTCCAAATTCTAAAAATCACGAATGCATGTCATCTATTAGTATAAGAGGATGTCAGCTACTAGTGACTTTATATGAATGTGATAGCTCACATAATTTTACCTTTTTTAATTATAAAACTCTAAGAACATTTGAAAGAACCACTGTTATGCTGATAAATAAATATTTTAATTCAAGTCCATTTATTTATTTTCATCTGATCTGATCAGTTAAATTCACTTTAGGTTAATATAATAATGATTCAATTCATTTTCCTTTCATAACCTCACCTCTCCTTAAATGGTGGTTGCAGCAAATGTAATTTATAATTTCCACAAGGGTGAGCAAACGGAACAAAAGTACATACTAGCACTTAATATAAATTTTATTGGTATAAGAATCAAATAAAATTCCAACATCCACATGGCTACTTTCGTGAGCATGAGTGTTGTATGTCTTTCTGTTTCTGGTATGTACATAGTTAGATTAATTCAAACCTGATATTTCATACCCTATACTTACTAGGTATTCAAAGTAATCTAATAACTCTAATTTGGTCGAATAAGTAAACCTACAGATTCAAAATAGGTTCAATGTTACCTACTTTATCTAGTGGACCAATTAATTATTTATTAGCTGATCCACCCCAGGTCTAATTTTCCAAAATCTTTTCTTTATGTCCAGTAGTAGCTTAGTAGAGAACTCAAATCATATTTGATTATGCAGGGCCTGCGGGTTGATCTATGTCTGTCAGTACATAATACAGACTATTCAGTCGGTAGATAGGTATTCAATGGGTGCATCTGGCAATCGACTCTATTAGTCTCCCTATCACTGTCTATCATTCTCACAACCATACCATGCCTACCATAGACCCAAATCCAAAAATCTTACATTAAATGGTAGGTAATGAAAACACATGCACCTGACACATATTTCAGGCATTCTATCCTTAAATTGTACTAAAATATTACTATGTGTATAGTTAAGTATGTAATTATTTAATTAAAGAAGAATAACTACTCATATTGAGACTATTCAATTCAAAGTTTTAAGACTTTATTTTAGTTACTAGGTAAACTAGATTTGCCTCAATTAACCATAGTAGTATTCAGATGTTTCTTACCTTCTTATTACTGTATTACATAACAATACCTTGAGGTTACAGCCTCCATCATAATGAGGCAGGCCGGGATGGCTTTTTTTTCTTTTGTATCATTACAACAGGCCTCACACCAAGAGTTACTGTGTTCTTATCCGATCCATGCAGGTACATGACTGCTTCCAATCACAACTTGAAGGTTATGTGCACTTCTCCACCACAGATGCAGGCCAAAACCACTTGTTCATCTCACATTCGTCGACCTCATCGTCAAGTCGGGGTCACAGGGTCGTGGACATCATCAGAAAAGTTGTCAAAACATGAAAAAAATGGTAACAGTTGAATAATCTCGGAAATATTTCATTTAAGTGACACCAGTATCAAGTACATACCTACTTGATTATATCAGACCCCTGTATATAACCCAAATTTTGCACTAAAACCATTGATTGACCCATTGATGTAGATATGACCGTTGTTATTGTAAGATTATTATTTCTATTTTTAACTAAAGCACATGTACATATTTCTTTTTTTAAAATGATTGTTGAATGATTTAAATTAAGACTTGAATAAAATTATATTGTTAACATTACTTCCTAGATAGATAAAGTTAAGTAGATATTCATTCTAAATTTTCACATTTTATTATGCTATGATAATGTACTATAGGTAATAATTTACACACTCAGTTATTGGTTGAATGTGTTAGATCAAAACAGATTTAAGACCAAATTGTACCACATTCTAGCAAATAAACTCTATTTTTTATATTTCTACACTAGCTCATGTATCAAGTACTTACCTACATAATAATCTAATTGTTTTCTTGATTCTACTTTAATATAGGTAGGTGCCTATTTGGTTTAAAGTATTTCATATCACTTATTACCTTATTTCGATTTTAAAATACAAGGTGTTAGTACTACTCTACTATAACTTCATAGATCAAATCTTGGGCTAGGTATGTCCCTACATAATAATCCATTAAAGCAGTCAGAACAAAACTATAATCCCTTACTTTGAACTCTCAAATAAGTCATAATGCTGATATCTACTTACTATTAATAATTATAGCCTTCACTTACTCTGTTCTAAAAGTATCAATTGGTAATATTGTAACTTATCAAATACCTACTTAGGTATTTTGATGCAGTAATCTAACATTAGGCACTCTTAATATTCACCCATGCTTTAATGAACATCCACTGTAAGAAGGTAAGTACACAGATTCACCGTTTCAATACAACCTATAGATGCATTGGACCCATCGACCTACGTACTTCTGCTTGTTCCAGACAGTGCAAGGTGCTTTCCTCAAACCAATCTCTTGAGTAGTTGCGTTGGAGACAAGCCCTCCAACTCGATACAGGTCTACTCAAGTACTCCCAAAGTAATAGTGTAGCACCATTGCAGTTTGTATATATTTCATTTTCACTTTGTTATTCGTTCAGGTAGGTTTCTTCATATAATTTCCGATATAAGTACCTAATAAATATGTTGCTATGCGTCTTGTACAGGCACTTTTAACATCTTCCAGGATAGACCCGCATTTTTGGGCATGAATCACATCCAATCTTCTGATATAAACAACTTAACCTCCAATCCGGGTTTATTAGTCTTGGGATGACCCTAATATGAATCAAACGCAGTTCCGATGTCCACAGTCTTATATTCAGGTACACTTGTAACATCCACTTAGTTTATATCTAGCTTAATTAATCACCTAGTACTTATATCTCGCTTAATTACTTTTATCTCGTCCATCTTTTTCTCTCGCTGCGTCCGTCCGACGCCGCTACCACTGTCACACCTCCACTCACGGGTGACAGATGGCAGGTTTTCTGTGTTGCCTACAGATGGAACCCTTCGTGTGCGAATCCGGCTCGCACTTGACCGATTTTTTTGTTTTGTTTTGAGTCTCCGGTAGAATATTTACATAACTCGTTCACCGAAGTTGGTATTTCGGTTTACTTTCCATCTTTATAGCAAAAATACGTTGGTATCCATTTATAGGCGAATCATGAGTGATGACTGATGAATGATTGATGGAGCAGAGGATTGACCAGCCCTTGACTGCAATCTCACCTGGTGGTTAGTGACGAGGCAGTCTAAGATGGAAGCGGGCTAACCTGGAAGAAGTATGGCAGTTAACCCATACATATACCACTTGGTTTCTACTTGGGTCCGTTTGTAATTAATTTGGCCCCCAAAATTCCCACTGACTTTTAGGCTTTTTTTTTAAATTCCGATACAAGTTACCCCTTGATTGCAATCTCATCTGGTGATAAGTGACGAGGCAGTCTAAGATGGAAGCGGGCCTAACCTGGAAGAAGTATGACAGTTTTTATTAAACCCATACTACCACTTGGTTTCTACACGGCATCGTACCGGAACGCTAAATCGCTTGGCGGCACGGCTTTGCCGGTAGGATGTTAACTAGCCACGGCCAAGCCTCCCACCAGACAAAATAAACCAGACAAATGCGTTACTGAAAACTATTTGATTTACTTAAGTAGGTACCTACTTAATTATTTTATTTTCATTTCTTAGACTAAATAATTAAGTAAACCGTTGAGCTAATGACCCCGCCATGTGTCACATTGCTAAGGTTCTAGAAATTCTTTCCCGCTATGGCTTCGACGTGCATCGAACTCTTAATTAAGGGCTACGGACTCCGATGGGTTCAAGGTAATTCAAATGGATTATTTCATGTTAATCATTCTCCTTAGTAAAAATGTTTTTTTTGGGTCTATCAAGCAAGGAATCCTTATAGTTCAAACGTTTAACCGACTTTAACTAATCTACTCGTTACGTTAACTCACAGAGAATGCAACTCCTAGAGTACGCATATACAAGGTTTTGCATGAAAACAAACCTCCCATGGCCCCACCAACCTCGCGGGTATATGGGCCGAAACGCGGGAGGGCGCCCCTTCGGTACTTGCTCGGTGGCTCTTTCCCGGGGCGCCTTCTTGACTCCCTACAAATTCTTTCTTTCCTGTCCTTGTCCCTAATTGGTCTTTCTCCCCTTTCTGGGGCAGACGTACACAACACGCAGATCTCCGCGTGCCCCGCGGTCCAGATCCTTCCTCAAACACCCATGGTCTACGATCACGGTCCGAGCTGTTCCGCCTCTTATGCCAGTGGTGCGCGAACTCCCGTAGCTTGCCGAAGTTACGCCGAAGTTGGCGGGGGACAGGGGAGAATGCTTTGTTGTGATTGGTGGAGTTAAAAGTCACGTAATCAAAACAATGTGCGGAATGAGGGTACCGAATGGGCATGGGCCGACTTATGCTAAGCAAGTGCCCAAGCTTGGCGAGCGGGGTTGTTCGGCTATTAGGCGTCTGTAGGTGGTGTTCTGTGCGTTAACTCTAACTAAACAATAACTCAATTCGACGCATACCTATTTCTTTTTGGCGGTGTTACTTGCTTAACGTCTGTTATGATGTAGGGTTAACCCCTACATCATAACTTACTGTAAGACTCTCCGGAACTAACGATCCGATTATCAAAATTCTTTCACTGATACATAGCTACATTATCCCCGAGTGCTATCTCTCTCTCTCTCTCCGGTCGTTCGTTCATTGCTGAAGATCGTGGTCGTGGCAAACTGCCCTCGAATGGCTTATCTGTTTCCATCGGCTTCTGTCGGTGGCCATTTTTACAATGTGATGAAATCCACACCTGCTGGACTCCTTTAGCTGGTCGGACCACCTAGTTGGTGAGCGGCCTCTCGGTCTTTTGCCCTCAGTGTTGCCCGTCACTATGAGCTTTTCTAAGCTGTCGTCCCCCCGCCGTATGATGTGGCCGAAATATGAGAGTAATCGTTGGTAACATATGGAGGAGAGTCGAGCAGTGATTCCGAGTTGTTCAGAGTTCCGAGTGCTATAGGCTATTTGAATTTGACGACCTCCCTGGCGCAGTGGTAAGCGCTGTTGTCTTATTAGTGGGAAGTCCCGGATTCGATTCCCGGCAGGGGTTTGAAATTTTATAATTTCTAATTTTCTGGTCTCGGTCTGGTGGTAGGCTTCGGCCGTGGCTAGTTACCACCCTACCGGCAAAACCGTGCCGCAAAGCGATTTAGGGTTCCGGTACGATGCCGTGTATCAAACCAAAGGGGTGTGGGTTTAATAAAAACTGCCATACCCCTTCCAGGTTAGCCCGCTTCGATCTTAGACTGTATCGTCACTTACCACCAGGTGAGATTGCAGTCAAGGGCTAACTTGTATCTGAATAAAAAAATAAAATAAAATTATATTACGTGGACGAAGGCGCAGGAAAAGCTAGTCCATACTTATGGACTACATATTATAAATATGCGAAAGTGTGTCTGCTAGCTTTTCACGGCCCTCAGCTTAACCGGTTTTGATGAAATTTGGTACAGAGTTAGCTTACATCCCGCCCCGGAGAAGGACATAGGCTACTTTTTATACCGGAAAATTTTAAAGAGTTCCCACGGAATTTGAAAAAAAATGAATCCACGCGGATGAAGTCGCGGACATCTAATCTATCTATATATATAAAAGGAAAAGGTGACTGACTGACTGACTGACTGAATGACTGACTGACTGACTGACTGATCTATCAACGCACAGCTCAAACTACTGGACGGATCGGGCTGAAATTTGGCATGCAGATAGCTATTATGACGTAGGCATCCGCTAAGAAAGGATTTTTGAAAATTCAACTCCTAAGGGGGTGAAATAGGGTTTTGAAATTTTGTAGTCCACGCGGATGAAGTCGCGGACATCTAATTCTTAATATTTTGATAGTGATAGATTCACGCCAAAACCTATCTAGAATCTTGCTAGAGTGAGCACGAGAGCACCGCGTGAACTCTTTATTACTCACAATGCATAACAATTCGTGTAATGGCAGTCCGGCCGGCCCTCGGTTGCGATGCAGTGGGTACATCCCTTGGACTTTGCATGTGATTGAAGTGATTCGCTAACTCAGTGTCTAACACTGAATGTTAGCCACCGAGCTTATATTTTGACATTTATTTGCTATCCATAGAAGTAGAATCAACCTTCCGCCTCAGGAAAGTCCAAAAGTCATTTGTGGGTATGGGTATAACCTTTTATAACAAAATCCCACAAACTATTTTGGACTTGCCTTTACACAAGTTTAAAAAATCTATTAAAAGTACGCTCCTGAAAAAAGCATAATTTATACAATTGAAGATTACTTAAATGATAAAAGAAGCGTGGATTTGACCTGCAGCTCGTTCCAGCAACGCGCAGAACTGCAAATACTTTTTTTAGACATGGCATAATATTGGTATATCAAATCTTTGAAAAGAGTAACCGCCGAGTTTCTTGCTGGTTCTTCTCGGTAGGAAAGGCATTCCGAACCAGTGGTAGATGCTGTTTACGATTCAAAAATATACTTGTAAAAGTTTAATTAATTTTTTTTTTTTTTTTTTTTTTTAACCAATGTCAAATGAATCACCCCACAACCAGATTAATGACCCAAAAAAAAAAAGTGATCAGTTTCAAGATTTTTCTTGAAGGTATGTTCCGCAAAGCAACGAGTGATACTAATTTCTAATTTAGGAATTCAATATTGTACCTAGGTACCTACTTAGTTGGATTCAAACGGGAGTTCTTGAGAGTTGTTTATTTTTTGTCGACTGACGCTCGCGTCTGTGACCTAGAAATAAAAGATTAAACTTTCGATTTTTTTACCCGGCAATCGCTGGCGTCTTTGTTATACTATTAATTGTAAGTATAAGGTATAATTATTATTGACATCGACATGCGTTTTTAATGTAATAGAACAATTTGCACACTAAGTTATTGGTTGAATGTGTTAGAACAAAATAGATTTAAGACCAAATTGTACCACATTCTAGCAAATAAACACTATTTCTATTTCTATTTCTAAGGATTTTTGAAAATTCAACCCCTGAGGAAAATTCAATCCCGGAAAGTCTTTGGATGAAACTCATGTTAAATACGTAGAACCATTTTCCGTGTGGAGTTGAAAATGACGTAACTGCGTTGTGACGCATCGGCAGCTGATTATACCACTCGAACCGCCAAAAGGACCTTGTAACCAAAACATCGAGGCCTGGGCAGACACGAAGCGTTGCGGCAAAGTGGATTAGAGGGAGGGAACTCTCGGTTTGAACCTGAATCGACGATATGTCGAATATTAAGCTATGGGTGACGTGAAATCAAAGAAAAGTAGGCGTTTCATAGGTTACCTAGCATTAAATGTAGTTACATTTGACTTCTGCAAGTAACGTGGAAGCCTCAACGTTTTGTTGCAAGTTCCTTAACCGTTGTGAATTACGGTGGCGGCAGCTGCTTGGAAAAAGGATATAATACTGAAACTACTAGAATGCAATTATGTTTGTGAACAAGTGAGCGCGACCTGCTACGCGATTGCGGTAGAATGACAGCTACAATGTCACGATCGCAATCACCTCTGATTGGTTGACGCTCGCTCACTATTGGCTACAATTCATTGTTGCAACAAGAATACCATAAATTCAGCTAATCACAATACTTCCGCTTGTAATAATGATTGATGTAGGTTTCACGGAAATCGGTCAACTGGTATTAGGTATAACAACTTCTCGAGTTGCACACGTCGTCGCGTTGTGTATCACCAAGCCTTTACGCCTCTCATGTGACAAGGACCTTCGAATAAAGCTGTATATAGTACGATTTTATGTGGATTGTCAAGCTTGAAGATTTGTTGTCAGACTAATGTTTTGTTTGTTTGAAGTAGTAGAGATTCGTATTATCTTTAAGATTTTAGTTCAGCCTGCGATACTTTTTCCAATACGATAATGGTATTAGTCGTCAGTACCCGTAGTACAAAATTTTACGTCTCACCAAACCAAACCAAATTCGAGAGTCGAAATACTTCCGCGTTACAGTAAAATGGACCTAAACAGCCTTGAATTGAAGTCAAATATTCAATGCCACTGATTTTAATTTCGCAATGTTTCCGCTTGGAGCGCTAGCTGTAGAAGTGTAGACAAACTTGAGCTTTAAAACAAGGCAGTTAAGATCCAGTTTACTGTAACGCGGAAGTATTTCGACTCTCGAATTTGGTTTGATTTGGTGAGACGTAAAATCTTGTACCTACTACGGGTACTGATCACATTTGAAAATCAAAAAATCGATTATTGTGAGCCAACCTTAAAAGATACATGTATGCTATCGCGGACTTTTTTGTAGAACTTTATAGGAGAAAAACAATTTCACCATACATTGTTTTCGTGTAACTTGGACCATTTAGGCAGCGCACGTCTCGGAAACTCTCAAATGAGAGGATTTTTTTCCGACCTAATTCACATTATTTCAATTTCCCTAGGGATCTCTAATTTTTGAGAATTAAACTAAACTTAAACTAAACCTTTCTCTTGAATCACTCTATTGGTGAAAACCGCATTAAAATCCATTGCGTAGTTTAAAAGATCTACGCGTTCATACATACATACATATACAGACAGCGGGAAGCTACTTATTTTATACTGTGTAGAGATAATATTTTACAGACAGAGTAAGTAAATATTTGTTTAGAAAATAATATGTATATAAGCCGTGGTAGCCTAGTGGTTAGGACGTCCGCCTTCTAATCGGAGGTCGGGGGTTCGATCCCGGGCACGCACCTCTAACTTTTCGGAGTTATATGCGTTTTTAAGTAATTAAAATATCACTTGCTTTAACGGTGAAGGAAAACATCGTGAGGAAACCTGCATGCCTGAGAGTTCTCTATAATGTTCTCAAAGGTGTGTGAAGTCTGCCAATCCGCACTTGGCCAGCGTGGTAGACTTTGGCCAAAACCCTTCTCACTCTGAGAGGAGACCCGTGCTCTGTAGTGAGCCGGCGATGGGTTGATCATGATGAATATGTATCTCTTAATTAAAGTATATGTTATTATCTAGAATCTATCATTTATATTAGGATTTGGAGGCTCATTTGTTATAACTAGTTTAGTCGTTTTGGGTACTTAAATCAAATTTATGAAGACGTTTTAATTAGTTGCAGGCATGTTGCAGGGAAATCCCCGCGATTTTTCCCCCTTTGATCAATGAGTGTAGAGTTCTTAAAATTATAAGCATGTTATTACCTACTGCCTACTACATCTATATACGAGTTACTATTGGATATGCATTTATGAATGACCCTACCTAGGTCCCTACCTAGACCGGCTCCTCCATCCCCATACAACTGTCTCAGCTTTACTCTACTCTGCTGATTGCCTTAGAGGGTCTTTACATACATACACCCTCGTAAGCTCGTGCAATTTTACCACGAATCACTATCTGCGCTGACCCTTAAGTACTTACGTACCTACGCAAACGAATACTAATTTCGTAAGTGCAGTTTGCACTTGGATGATTTTGCGTCGTTCGAAACCAGTTTTTGTTAAACAAAGCTACAGATTTTTTTGAGAGAGCTTTGACTCATCACATCACATACAAGATGTCTCTTACTTGACGGTCGTGACTCGTGACTTGTGTGTCAATGTGTTAAACTTTTTTTTAAAAAAATTTTTTTGTGTTTGGAAGTGAGCAATGGATGTAACAATGGCGATATTATTTTCCACCCCTTACAAGGTAATTATAGATCCTTAATAATCAAATGGAGAATATCGCCTGAGAATGTAGGTATGATGTCCTCACTAGAAATCGGACTATGTAAAATTAGTACAGTACGTGGCCGTAAGTAATGTACATCGGCCTTTAGAATGACATTTCGGCTTTATAAAGCGTTGTCTCTGTCACTCATACCTATAGTGCGACAAGGCTCTCTTGGTATTTGAATGACATTGACAGTGGGGCGCTGTTGGAGAACAAAAGCTTAGACTATTCAAACAAGAACAAAGATAACTGACTCTAGGTCGATTCCGGAAAATCTGCTTCAACATGATTCTAGGTCCACGGGAAGTACTCTGTAGGTTTCTTGACAGACAGACAGACAAAGTGGTCCTATAAGGGTTCCGTTTTTCTTTTTGAGGTATGGAACCTTAAAAATAGAGTAATTTCTGCTGGAAAATATTTTTATGTTAAAAAATTGAAAAATATTTGTTGTTTACGCCTTGTGACGTCATTAATCGCTATTTAATAAATAAAAATCATGATTTTTTTAAATTGTTCTCCTAAATAATGAATTCTAGCCCCATAAACTACCACTATACAAAAAATCACATCATTTTATTACTACCGTCAAATACCCTAATTTAACGTTTTGAATTTTTTGAAGTCAAGAAACCTACAGGATACTTCCCGTTGACCTAGAATCATGAAATTTGGCAGGTAGGTAGATCTTATAGCTGACATTTGGGGAAAAATCTGAAAACCGTGAATTTAGGGTTAGATCACTCAAAAAAAATTAAATTGTGGTCATGAACTAATAATTAGTATTTTCAACTTTCGAAGTGAGTGACTATATCAAGTGGGGTATCATATGAAAGTTCTTCATCTGTACATTCTAAAACAGATTTATTTTTATTTTTATGCATCATAGTTTTTGAATTATCGTGCAAAATGTCGAAAAAATACGACTGTAGTACGGAACCCTCATTGCGCGAGCCTGACTCGCACTTGGCCGGTTTTTTTTTCATATCAAATCAGTAAGTAGGTAGGTAATCTATGATGTTCTAGGAAATTCTTTTGATGTTTAGATAATATAAATTATTATCTTTCCTTTCTTAGTGGTGATAGTAGTATTTATTTATCGTACAACATTTTATCATAACTCTAGTCTAAACTTATGTACCTACTATTTTAAATTTGTATAATTTATATTTTGAAAATCGCCATCTTGGTTTTTATTATTTGTTATAGTAGCAATCGATATATAAATTCTGTGAAAATTTCAACTCTACCTACGTATTACGGGTCACGAGATACAACCCGCTGACAGACAGACAGCTTAGTAACAGGGTCCCGTTGGCAGCCTTGGGGTACGGAACCCCAAAAATTGTGTCTGTCGGTTGATAACCAATGAATATCACCGAATGAAAGCACTTAGGAATGTTGAATAGAAGCAGGCGTTACTTTGCGGAAATCCATGATACATAATGAACCAAAAGCTTAATTTGCTATATTCCGCTGAAACAGGTCGAATCTGTATGGTGCAACATGCAGCATGCGACATGCACCGCCCGCCCTCCCACTGCTAAACATGCAGGAAAAACCAGCCACCAGGCAAGCTATACGTACCACCACCAAGCAGCACCACACAAATCCCAAAACACACTCGACAATTTTTGCAATTGTGGATTGCGAAACCTACATCTCCTGAGGATGCTCCGGTGTCGGGGCGAAACGTGCGTCGAGTGTGTTTTGGGATTTATGTGGTGCTGCGTGGTGGTGGTGCGTATTGCTTGCCTGGAGGCTGCTTTTCTCTGCATGTTTAGCAGTGGGAGGGCGGGCGGTGCATGTCGCATGTTGCATGTTGCACCATACAGATTCGACCTGTTTCAGCGGATTATAGCAAATTAAGCTTTTGGTTCATTGTGCACTTAGGAAACCTAGTGTTTGTTTCATTTACCTGACTACTGCGGTAAAATCGCGTATGCCCTTGATTTTCGCAAGTAGAGCGGAGTGCTGGCGCCTTAGAGACCCTGAACTTAATCACGGCCTTTTGAATCTTTTTAATACTTAAAAAAACTCCAAGTGTATTTATACTATACTAGCTGACACGCCCCAGTTTTTTTAATTTTATTTCATACAAAAACATTTATGCAAAACATTCATACTTACTAGCATTCATACAAACCTGTACCTTTTTATTTTATTTTAAACTAGCTGATGCCCGCGACTTCGTACGCGTGGATTTATGTTTGTAAAAATCCTGTGGGAACTCTTAAATTTTCCGGGATAAAAAGTAGCCTATGTCCTTCCCCGGGTTGCAAGCTACCTCTGTACCAAATTTCGTCAAAATCGGTTGAACGGTTAAGCCGTGAAAAGCTAGCAGACAGACAGACAGACAGACAGACAGACAGACAGACAGACAGACAGACACACTTTCGCATTTATAATATTAGTATGGATTACCATTTATGCGTTAGCTGTCGACGTTATAGATGAGCCGTGATAGCCTAGTGGTTAGGGCGTCCGCCTCCTATTCGGAAGGTCGGGGGTCGATCTCGGGCACGCACTTCTAACTTTTCGGAGTTATGTGCGTTTCAAGAAATTAAATATCACTCGGTTTAACGGTGAAGGAAAACATCGTGAGAAAACCTGCATGCCTAAGAGTTCTCCATAATGTTCTCAAAGGTGTGTGAAGCCTACCAATCCGCACATGGCCAGCGTGGTGGACTACGGCCAAACCCTTCTCATACTGAGAGGAGACCCGTGCTCTGTAGTGAGCCGGATATGGGTTTATCATGATGATGATTTTATAGAGCAGTGATTATGATAGCCTACTGATTAAGACTTCGGCCTTTCATTCGGGAGGTCCAGAATGTTTCTCTTTGTACTGTGATACCGTGTCATATTATGTACCTACTAGATGATGCCCGCGACTTCGTCCGCGTGGATTTAGGTTTTTGAAATCCCGTAGGAATTCTTTCCGTGAAAGACTAGCAGACAGACAGACAGACAGACACACTTTCACATTTATAATATTAGTATGGATTCTGAGACCGTGTTGCGTAGAGATCCTTGCAGGAGAGGTGTGGAGTAGACGTCTATCGTTTGACGATGACGATGCAGATGTAGATGATTTATCAATGTATTGTTACTTGTTACAGAGGGACGACCGTTCTTTGCTCGCGCAGTTCTTCTTCGCGGACGACGCGCTGAACATGATAGCGGCGGAGTTGGACTCGTTCGACGGCCGGAAAGACCCCGAGAGGTGTTCCACGCTCGTCAACCAACTACGGCACGCGCAGGTTGGCTGTTATTGTACTTACTACAGTTGTTGTTCGCGGACGACGCGCTGAACATGATAGCGGCGGAGTTGGACTCGTTCGACGGCCGGAAAGACCCCGAGAGGTGTTCCACGCTCGTCAACCAACTACGGCACGCGCAGGTTGGCTGTTATTGTACTTACTACAGTTGTTGTTCGCGGACGACGCGCTGAACATGATAGCGGCGGAGTTGGACTCGTTCGACGGCCGGAAAGACCCCGAGAGGTGTTCCACGCTCGTCAACCAACTACGGCACGCGCAGGTTGGCTGTTATTGTACTTACTACAGTTGTTGTTCGCGGACGACGCGCTGAACATGATAGCGGCGGAGTTGGACTCGTTCGACGGCCGGAAAGACCCCGAGAGGTGTTCCACGCTCGTCAACCAACTACGGCACGCGCAGGTTGGCTGTTATTGTACTTACTACAGTTGTTGTTCGCGGACGACGCGCTGAACATGATAGCGGCGGAGTTGGACTCGTTCGACGGCCGGAAAGACCCCGAGAGGTGTTCCACGCTCGTCAACCAACTACGGCACGCGCAGGTTGGCTGTTATTGTACTTACTACAGTTGTTGTTCGCGGACGACGCGCTGAACATGATAGCGGCGGAGTTGGACTCGTTCGACGGCCGGAAAGACCCCGAGAGGTGTTCCACGCTCGTCAACCAACTACGGCACGCGCAGGTTGGCTGTTATTGTACTTACTACAGTTGTTGTTCGCGGACGACGCGCTGAACATGATAGCGGCGGAGTTGGACTCGTTCGACGGCCGGAAAGACCCCGAGAGGTGTTCCACGCTCGTCAACCAACTACGGCACGCGCAGGTTGGCTGTTATTGTACTTACTACAGTTGTTGTTCGCGGACGACGCGCTGAACATGATAGCGGCGGAGTTGGACTCGTTCGACGGCCGGAAAGACCCCGAGAGGTGTTCCACGCTCGTCAACCAACTACGGCACGCGCAGGTTGGCTGTTATTGTACTTACTACAGTTGTTGTTCGCGGACGACGCGCTGAACATGATAGCGGCGGAGTTGGACTCGTTCGACGGCCGGAAAGACCCCGAGAGGTGTTCCACGCTCGTCAACCAACTACGGCACGCGCAGGTTGGCTGTTATTGTACTTACTACAGTTGTTGTTCGCGGACGACGCGCTGAACATGATAGCGGCGGAGTTGGACTCGTTCGACGGCCGGAAAGACCCCGAGAGGTGTTCCACGCTCGTCAACCAACTACGGCACGCGCAGGTTGGCTGTTATTGTACTTACTACAGTTGTTGTTCGCGGACGACGCGCTGAACATGATAGCGGCGGAGTTGGACTCGTTCGACGGCCGGAAAGACCCCGAGAGGTGTTCCACGCTCGTCAACCAACTACGGCACGCGCAGGTTGGCTGTTATTGTACTTACTACAGTTGTTGTTCGCGGACGACGCGCTGAACATGATAGCGGCGGAGTTGGACTCGTTCGACGGCCGGAAAGACCCCGAGAGGTGTTCCACGCTCGTCAACCAACTACGGCACGCGCAGGTTGGCTGTTATTGTACTTACTACAGTTGTTGTTCGCGGACGACGCGCTGAACATGATAGCGGCGGAGTTGGACTCGTTCGACGGCCGGAAAGACCCCGAGAGGTGTTCCACGCTCGTCAACCAACTACGGCACGCGCAGGTTGGCTGTTATTGTACTTACTACAGTTGTTGTTCGCGGACGACGCGCTGAACATGATAGCGGCGGAGTTGGACTCGTTCGACGGCCGGAAAGACCCCGAGAGGTGTTCCACGCTCGTCAACCAACTACGGCACGCGCAGGTTGGCTGTTATTGTACTTACTACAGTTGTTGTTCGCGGACGACGCGCTGAACATGATAGCGGCGGAGTTGGACTCGTTCGACGGCCGGAAAGACCCCGAGAGGTGTTCCACGCTCGTCAACCAACTACGGCACGCGCAGGTTGGCTGTTATTGTACTTACTACAGTTGTTGTTCGCGGACGACGCGCTGAACATGATAGCGGCGGAGTTGGACTCGTTCGACGGCCGGAAAGACCCCGAGAGGTGTTCCACGCTCGTCAACCAACTACGGCACGCGCAGGTTGGCTGTTATTGTACTTACTACAGTTGTTGTTCGCGGACGACGCGCTGAACATGATAGCGGCGGAGTTGGACTCGTTCGACGGCCGGAAAGACCCCGAGAGGTGTTCCACGCTCGTCAACCAACTACGGCACGCGCAGGTTGGCTGTTATTGTACTTACTACAGTTGTTGTTCGCGGACGACGCGCTGAACATGATAGCGGCGGAGTTGGACTCGTTCGACGGCCGGAAAGACCCCGAGAGGTGTTCCACGCTCGTCAACCAACTACGGCACGCGCAGGTTGGCTGTTATTGTACTTACTACAGTTGTTGTTCGCGGACGACGCGCTGAACATGATAGCGGCGGAGTTGGACTCGTTCGACGGCCGGAAAGACCCCGAGAGGTGTTCCACGCTCGTCAACCAACTACGGCACGCGCAGGTTGGCTGTTATTGTACTTACTACAGTTGTTGTTCGCGGACGACGCACTGAACATGATAGCGGCGGAGTTGGACTCGTTCGACGGCCGGAAAGACCCCGAGAGGTGTTCCACGCTCGTCAACCAACTACGGCACGCGCAGGTTGGCTGTTATTGTACTTACTACAGTTGTTGTTCGCGGACGACGCGCTGAACATGATAGCGGCGGAGTTGGACTCGTTCGACGGCCGGAAAGACCCCGAGAGGTGTTCCACGCTCGTCAACCAACTACGGCACGCGCAGGTTGGCTGTTATTGTACTTACTACAGTTGTTGTTCGCGGACGACGCGCTGAACATGATAGCGGCGGAGTTGGACTCGTTCGACGGCCGGAAAGACCCCGAGAGGTGTTCCACGCTCGTCAACCAACTACGGCACGCGCAGGTTGGCTGTTATTGTACTTACTACAGTTGTTGTTCGCGGACGACGCGCTGAACATGATAGCGGCGGAGTTGGACTCGTTCGACGGCCGGAAAGACCCCGAGAGGTGTTCCACGCTCGTCAACCAACTACGGCACGCGCAGGTTGGCTGTTATTGTACTTACTACAGTTGTTGTTCGCGGACGACGCGCTGAACATGATAGCGGCGGAGTTGGACTCGTTCGACGGCCGGAAAGACCCCGAGAGGTGTTCCACGCTCGTCAACCAACTACGGCACGCGCAGGTTGGCTGTTATTGTACTTACTACAGTTGTTGTTCGCGGACGACGCGCTGAACATGATAGCGGCGGAGTTGGACTCGTTCGACGGCCGGAAAGACCCCGAGAGGTGTTCCACGCTCGTCAACCAACTACGGCACGCGCAGGTTGGCTGTTATTGTACTTACTACAGTTGTTGTTCGCGGACGACGCGCTGAACATGATAGCGGCGGAGTTGGACTCGTTCGACGGCCGGAAAGACCCCGAGAGGTGTTCCACGCTCGTCAACCAACTACGGCACGCGCAGGTTGGCTGTTATTGTACTTACTACAGTTGTTGTTCGCGGACGACGCGCTGAACATGATAGCGGCGGAGTTGGACTCGTTCGACGGCCGGAAAGACCCCGAGAGGTGTTCCACGCTCGTCAACCAACTACGGCACGCGCAGGTTGGCTGTTATTGTACTTACTACAGTTGTTGTTCGCGGACGACGCGCTGAACATGATAGCGGCGGAGTTGGACTCGTTCGACGGCCGGAAAGACCCCGAGAGGTGTTCCACGCTCGTCAACCAACTACGGCACGCGCAGGTTGGCTGTTATTGTACTTACTACAGTTGTTGTTCGCGGACGACGCGCTGAACATGATAGCGGCGGAGTTGGACTCGTTCGACGGCCGGAAAGACCCCGAGAGGTGTTCCACGCTCGTCAACCAACTACGGCACGCGCAGGTTGGCTGTTATTGTACTTACTACAGTTGTTGTTCGCGGACGACGCGCTGAACATGATAGCGGCGGAGTTGGACTCGTTCGACGGCCGGAAAGACCCCGAGAGGTATTCCACGCTCGTCAACCAACTACGGCACGCGCAGGTTGGCTGTTATTGTACTTACTACAGTTGTTGTTCGCGGACGACGCGCTGAACATGATAGCGGCGGAGTTGGACTCGTTCGACGGCCGGAAAGACCCCGAGAGGTGTTCCACGCTCGTCAACCAACTACGGCACGCGCAGGTTGGCTGTTATTGTACTTACTACAGTTGTTGTTCGCGGACGACGCGCTGAACATGATAGCGGCGGAGTTGGACTCGTTCGACGGCCGGAAAGACCCCGAGAGGTATTCCACGCTCGTCAACCAACTACGGCACGCGCAGGTTGGCTGTTATTGTACTTACTACAGTTGTTGTTCGCGGACGACGCGCTGAACATGATAGCGGCGGAGTTGGACTCGTTCGACGGCCGGAAAGACCCCGAGAGGTATTCCACGCTCGTCAACCAACTACGGCACGCGCAGGTTGGCTGTTATTGTACTTACTACAGTTGTTGTTCGCGGACGACGCGCTGAACATGATAGCGGCGGAGTTGGACTCGTTCGACGGCCGGAAAGACCCCGAGAGGTATTCCACGCTCGTCAACCAACTACGGCACGCGCAGGTTGGCTGTTATTGTACTTACTACAGTTGTTGTTCGCGGACGACGCGCTGAACATGATAGCGGCGGAGTTGGACTCGTTCGACGGCCGGAAAGACCCCGAGAGGTGTTCCACGCTCGTCAACCAACTACGGCACGCGCAGGTTGGCTGTTATTGTACTTACTACAGTTGTTGTTCGCGGACGACGCGCTGAACATGATAGCGGCGGAGTTGGACTCGTTCGACGGCCGGAAAGACCCCGAGAGGTGTTCCACGCTCGTCAACCAACTACGGCACGCGCAGGTTGGCTGTTATTGTACTTACTACAGTTGTTGTTCGCGGACGACGCGCTGAACATGATAGCGGCGGAGTTGGACTCGTTCGACGGCCGGAAAGACCCCGAGAGGTGTTCCACGCTCGTCAACCAACTACGGCACGCGCAGGTTGGCTGTTATTGTACTTACTACAGTTGTTGTTCGCGGACGACGCGCTGAACATGATAGCGGCGGAGTTGGACTCGTTCGACGGCCGGAAAGGAGAAAAACTGTGCTTTTGACTACATTGCAACTAGGTAGGTACCTACTACTTTTGGCGCAAAACATCCAAATCCTGAAGCCGGGTATCCACTATGTTCGCGAACTGTGCTCCGGGCATCTGCAACCGCTCTGATGGAGACGGTACGCGCATCTCATTAAGAAAACACGCATGCTCCATAGTCCTCTTGCGAACGCTCCCCTTTGTGTGTTTGCCCAAAAACCGCCACCTGGACTGCACGTTCCAGGAGCGCGAACGTATCCACTATGTGAAGCATTTGCAGGAGCACAATAGATTCGCGAACATAATGGATACCCGGCTTGACAATGCGAAGCTGCGAGTGAAGGATAGACGCTGCTTGATGATACTATACAGTGCGACAAGGCCCACTTGGCACTTGAATGACATTTACAGGGGGGCGCTGTTGCTGAACAAAGGCTTAGAGTATTCAAACAAAGGGAACACTTGACGGCAACGTTAGTTCTGATTTTCGCCACGCGCCGAGATAGCCTTGTCGCACTGTAGCAGTTGTAGGCAGTTGTAGCAAAAAAGATCAAGCCGATTCAGTAGATACCTACTTAGGTATGGACAAAGTTGTTATAGTGCATTCAATATTAACTGGCATGTTTCCACTTGAGACCGTCATTAGCAATAACAATAGGATTACATTTGACATGCCGCGCAACAATAGGGGTAATAAACCAAACACTCATAGAGCCCATTCATTTTTAAAGGAGCCGGTTCAACCTTATATATTTTGTTGCAAACCAACCAGTGTTGATATTTTTGAATTCACCCGCCACGACTTAATCCTATTGTTATTGCTTATGACGGTCCCAAGTGGAAACACGCCGGTTAATATTGAATAGGTACAGAATACCTACGAGGTAGATAAAGTTGGCAAAAATACTTATTTAATTTTAAAGCCGTCGCGTCCTCGTGCCGTTATCTCATTGTTCGTATGAATGTCATCGGAAATTACCCGTGTCATTGAGAGGAATTAAAGTATTGTAAAAGCAATGTCATAAATTCTTAAACCTAAAACTAAATCTTAATATATAAAAAGAAAAGATGACTGACTGACTGATCTATCAACGCACAGCTCAAACTACTGGTCGGATCGATCTGAAATTTGGCATGCAGATAGCTATTATGACGTATAGTAGGCATCCGCTAATAAAGGATTTTTGAAAATTCAACTCCTAACTGGGTGAAATAGGGGTTTGAAATTTGTGTAGTCCACGCGGACGAAGTTGCGAGCATAAGCTAGTCTATATATATAAAAGGAAAAGGTGACTGACTGACTGACTGACTGACTGACTGACTGACTGACTGACTGACTGACTGACTGACTGACTGACTGACTGACTGACTGACTGACTGAATGACTGACTGATCTATCAACGCACAGCTCAAACTACTGGACGGATCGGACTGAAATTTGGCATGCAGATAGCTATTATGACGTAGGCATCCGCTAAGAAAGGATTTTTGAAAATTTCACCCCTAAGGGGATGAAATAGGACTTTGAAATTTGTGTAGTCCACGCGGACGAAGTCGCGAGCATAAGCTAGTATTATATAAAAAGAAAAGGTGACTGACTGACTGACTGATCTATCAACGCACAGCTCAAACTACTGGTCGGATCGGGCTGAAATTTAGCATGCAGATAGCTATTATGACGTAGGCATCCGCTAAGAAAGGATTCTTGAAAAATCAACCCCTAAGGGGGTTAAATAGGGGTTTGAAATTTGTGTAGTCCACGCGTACGAAGTCGCGAGCATAAGCTAGTATAAATTATTATTCGGTAACAACGTTGACAAAAAGTCCACACTGGTCTCCCCTGGACCAAAGGTGTCCATCAAGCTGGCACCATTGCCACGCTGAATGGCGATGATGACCAACTCCGATTGTAATCGCCTTTGTTGTAATTGACGACTTTCCTTTATCATGATCCTATAATATGCTATATAAGTTATAACTGATAAGCGTAACATTATTCGCGTACGTACGATATGCAATAATATAACAATACCTGATGAGTTTAATCAGTGAGTCACAATCGACTCCAAATAATTCCAAAAGGTAATGAGCCTTGTTAGTTTGTACACATTGGAATATATACAATGAACCAAAAGCTTAATTTGCTATAATCCGCTGAAACAGGTCGAATCTGTATGGTGCAACATGCAGCATGCGAAATGCTCCGCCCTCCCACTACTAACCATGCAGGAAATCCAATTTGTATTGTAAGGTCTACATCTCCTGAGGATGCTCCGGTGTCGGGGCGAAACGTGCGTCGAGTGTGTTTTGAGATTTGTGTGGCGCTGCGTGGTGGTGGTGCGTATTGCTTGCCTGGTGGCTGCTTTTTCCTGCATGGTTAGTAGTGGGAGGGCGGAGCATTTCGTATGCTGCATGTTGCACCATACAGATTCGACCTGTTTCAGCGGATTATAGCAAATTAAGCTTTTGGTTCATTGTATATCATGGACTTCCGCAAAGTAACGCCTGCTTCTATACAACATTTGAATATGGCTTTTATTCAAACTCGTTTTAATTCTAAAGCTATTAAAACGAAATTACATCAGTTTTCTCTGTTATCAGTTGTATGGTTAGATCTAACGGGAAAACTGGTTAGCACAAGTACGTAAACTTACCTCTTATCGAATGAGTGGAACGCATTGAAGCCAAAGAGATGAAGAAGGTTGGTCACCGCAAAAAGTATAAGTTTCATATATTTCATCATCATCATGATCAACCCATCGCCGGCTCACTACAGAGCACGGGTCTCCTCTCAGAGTGAGAAGGGTTTTGGGCATAGTCTACCACGCTGGCCAAGTGCGGATTGGCAGACTTCACACACCTTTGAGAACATTAAGTAGAACTCTCAGGCATGCAGGTTTCCTCACGATGTTTTCCTTCACCGTTAAAGCAAGTGATATTTTAATGACTTAAAAACGCACATAACTCTGAAAAGTTAGAGGTGCGTGCCCGGGATCGAACCCCCGACCTCCGATTGGAAGGCGGACGTCCTAATCACTAGGCTACCATAGCTACACAGCTTCATATATTTACTTTACTCATATTAACAGTAGGAACTTTAATGAGGACAGCTGAAAAGTTGTTATCTATATAATATTTAAATACTAGCTTATGCTCGCGACTTCGTACGACTCGCGACTGACTGACTGACTGATCTATCAACGCACAGCTCAAACAACTGGACGGCTCGGGCTGAAATTTGGTATGAAGATAGCTATTATGACGGAGGCATCCGCTAAGAAAGAATTTTTGAAAATTCAATCTCTAAGGGGGTGAAATAGGGATTTGAAATTTGTGTAGTCCACGCGTCCCTATATATACTAGATCACCTAGTGAGTCTAGCTGTATATCTGAAAATGTAGTTAATCCAACTGTTCTGTGTGGAGTCTACGTATTTCTGGTAAGTGGTAACACGATTAGTTAATCCACAATTCAATACACGGCCACATCGGCGGCTCACGGTCATTAGTCAGGCTTCAACGCACACCGTTATATCATTAACGAAGTTATTGCGCTCTGTTACATCTACATCGTATTCGAAACAATAGTCGACACTCGCAATCCCTGAGTTTATGTATTTTGACTTGCAGTCAACCATTTGGACTGCAAGTTAAAATAAATACTAATAAAAGAAATTGAGCTCGCTTCGCTCGCGCTTTTGTTTTTGTTAGTTGATGCCCACGACTTCGTCCACATGGAGTACGAAAGTACATAGAGTTTTTTAAAAATCCCGCGGGAACTCCACTATTTTCCGGGATAAAAAGCCGTTTCCGAGTGCGAAGTGCAAACTGTCTCTGAATAGTACAAAATTTTACTAAGAATATGGGCAGACAAAAGTCGATAACAGATAGATAGAAACTTTCGCATTTATAATATAACATACCTACCTAATACGTATAGATGAGGATTTCATCTCACTCTACTTTTCTCATTTAAAAGGTACTTATTTAAAAAAATAAAATTTGGCTATTACCGAGCTGGTTTCCCTATCGCTTTAATTTTTTTTTTATGTTAAAACAAAAAATTGTCCTTGCGCCATAGACTTATTCTTGCGCTCCTGTTTATTCTTGTATTCTATCTAATGTCAAATTGAAAACTAAAATCGTCTACAAGCTGCCCCAAAAACATGTCGTCAATCGTATTCGTAGGTATATCTAGCGTATTATGTACCTACCTAATAGTATTTATATATATATAAAAGGAGAAGGTGACTGACTGACTGACTGACTGACTGATCTATCAATGCACAGCTCAAACTACTGGACGGATCGGGCTGAAATTTGGCATGCAGATAGCTATTATGACGTAGGCATCCGCTAAGAAAGGATTTTTGAAAATTCAACTCCTAAGGGGGTTCAATAGGGGTTTGAAATTTTGTAGTCCACGCGGACGAAGTCGCGAGCATAAGCTAGTTGTAATATCATTATGGTCACCAGACAGAAAACTCTAGACTAAAAATCTCCAGGGCCAAAGTTAACGAAGTCACACCCGAAGTGCCCACAATATTATGCCTATGACATAATATCTATATATAGGACGCATCTTTGCATAATAACAAATGTACATAATATTTATGCGGTGATAAAGAGAGCACGTGAAGATTGCAACATTGTTGTCAAGTAATGTAACTTCATATGGACAATGCACTCTGCGACATCAATTATATGAAGCCAATACATGAACTGATTTATTGAATGCCCCATATTATGATACCCCATAATGTTATTAGATAGTACTTCTGGCCCCAGATACTTTTTAGTGCGGAAAATGTTAGAAATGTTACGGTAACGGGGGCAAGATACTATTAGAAAAAAAAAGATTCCGACGAATTGAGAACCTCCTCCTTTTTCGAAGTCGGTTAATAAGTTTTACCCTCTAACAAATAAACCTGGAATAGCGGTGGAATAGTTTTACTCTGTTTTGTCTTTCTCTGTCATCAGTAATTTGACATTTGAAGAAAAAAGACAAAACAAAGTATAACTATTCCACCGCTATTCCAGGTTTATTTGTTAGAGGGTAAATGTTTATGTGTAGTCGTATATCTATGTATATATATACGACATTCTGTCTGTATACATCGTATTCTGATCCAGTAGATATATACGGACTGACTTATTCCTAATCGAAAAAGCCTATTAC